>NC_086099.1:68664802-68964802 GCF_963921235.1 Mobula hypostoma | reverse complement strand
GATGTTTATCTTTCACGTTAACCTTTTACATTAAAGTGAGCCGCTGCCATTACTTAACAGCTAAGGCCAACTTTAAACTTGGAGACTAGACTCGTGCATGGAAGCAACAGATTTTGTCAATTTTTATTTATTATTTTAATTATTGGTCCGCCGTAACTAAAATTATAAAGAAATTCAGTTCGCAGTCGGTGCGCTGTCATTGTGTTTGCGTTGGCAATCACAGGCGAGTTCCTCCTTCTTCAGGCCCTCTTCAGTCCGAGGACGTGCGCACAGACATTTCAGGGCGCCGCGTAGCGGAGGTTTTCGTCTGTGAGTCGTTCTGTGGGGAGCTGTTATCAAGGAAGGGGATAGGATTGGAGGATCGGGGTTCATGGCAAAAAGGTAGTAACAGAAGGAGTTCAAGGGGTTAGCGCACGGTGACCTCGAGCCAGTGTAATGAAATCTTGAGCAACACACACAAAATGCTGGAGGGACTCACAGCATCGATGGAGGGAAATAAACAATCGACTTTTCCAACCGAGACCTTCAGGACTGGAGAAGAAGAGGGCAGAACCCAGAATCCCCTTCACCTATCTCCTGATAGCTCGCACTCATCCCCCCCCACCTCCCCCACCTTCTTATTCTGGCGTCTGTCCCCTTCCTGATGAAGGGGTTCAGTCTGAATGTTGGCTATTTATTTACCTCAATAAATACTCCCAGACCTGCCGACTTCCTCCGGCATTTTGTGTGTATTGACATCCAAATGTTAATGCTCAATCATATTGAGAGACCAAAAAGAAAATAAAATGCTGTCAGTTGTTTTTTTTTTGCATTTTGTGTTTAAATTTTCCCCCAAGTAAAATCCCTATGACCAACTTTCATTATGTATCTCTAATTTGGGGCCAGGGTTGGAGAATTCTGTAAGGATGACGGGTTCCTTGACAGCTTACAAGGTGGGGATGACCAGCACTATGAGCATCTTGTTTTTAAATAGACTTGCCAAATAAAATGTTTGGGATTATTTTCCTGTTGATATTAACCTTCATACTGTATTTCTACAATATTATTGTAACACAATTTACTTTTATACTTTATTGTCGCCAAGCAATTGGTACGAGAACATACAATCATCACAGCAATATTTGATTCTGTGCTTCCCGCTCCCTGGATTACAAATATTAAACATTAAAAATAGTTAAAATTAGTAAATATTACAAATTTAAATTATAAATCATAAATAGAAAATAGAGAAATGGGAAGTAAGGTAGTGCAAAGAAAACCGAGAGGCAGGTCTGGATATTTGGAAGGTACGGCCCAGATCCGGGTCAGGATCCGTTCAGCAGTCTTATCACAGTGGGAAAGAAGTTGTTCCCAAATCTGGCCGTACAAGTCTTCAAGCTCCTGAACCTTCTCCTGGAGGGAAGGGGACGAAAAGTCTGTTGGCTAGGTGGGTCGTGTCTTTGATTATCCTGGCAGCACTGCTCCGACACCGTGCGGTGTAAAGTGAGTACACGGACGGAAGATTGGTTTGTGTAATGTGCTGTGCCGTGTTCACGATCTTCTGCAGCTTCTTTCGGTCTTGGACAGGACAACTTCCACACCAGGTTGTGATGCACCCTAGAAGAATGCTTTCTACGGTGCATCTATAAAAATTAGTGAGGGTTTTAGGGGGCAGGCCAAATTTCTTTAGTTTTCTCAGGAAGTAATGGCATTGGTGGGCCTTCTTGGCAGTGGACTCTGCTTGGTTGGACCAAGTCCGGTCATTTGTGATATTGACCCCAAGGAACTTAAAGCTTTTGACCTTTTCATTATATTTTCATTTTCAATTTTATCAACAATCTGAGGCTGCTTTGAATGGGTCGCAACCTCTACACACCCATGTGCTTTGAAAGCTACATTGTGACTGGGATGTAACAGGACAAGTGCTAAAATGCTTTGGTCAGTCAGCATCTGTGGAGGCAGAAGCAAAACTGAGGTCTTGGCGTCCTTTCTTAGTTCTGAAATACTAAATTTTGCTGTTCGTTCCACAGATGTGGATCAAACTGCTCATTTTACCTGGCATTTTCTGCAATTATTTTAGATTAATAGGATTCCAAGCATTTTATTTTAATTTAGAATGAGAAATAGTAATCAGGGTCACAAAAATAAAGAGTATGTTAATGAAGAGATATAAAAAATGAATGTTCTGTGTCATATTGTACATCTTAAAACTTTCCTATTGTGTAGCAACATCTTTGCAAGTTATAAATACAATTTGCAGCCACACTTCCCATTCTATTGTATTAAGTTCCATCTTCCACCTGTCTTCTCATTCTCTTTGTCCTCTGCTTTGCTGTTTACCAAGCTTCCAAGTTGGGTGTCGTTTGGAAATTTTGAACTTTTACCTTGCATACAGAATAACCTAGTTACATAAAATTCAGAGATCCTAAACACCAATCCCTGGGGAACTCCAGTGTTCATCAAACTACAGACTGAAAAATATCAACTTACTTTGTTTTCTGCCATAAGCCATTTTTAATGGCTACACACAGAAAAGTTGCTGGTGAACGCAGCAGGCCAGGCAGCATCTCTAGGAAGAGGTGCAGTCGACGTTTCTTATTTTTATACATTCTTTCTCTTACTCTCCTTTTTCTCCCTCTGTCCCTCTGAATATACCCCTTGCCCATACTCTGGGTCCCCCCCCCCCTGTCTTTCTTCCCGGACCTCCTGTCCCATGATCCTCTCGTATCCCTTTTGCCTATCACCTGTCCAGCTCTTGGCTCCATCCCTCCCCCTCCTATCTTCTCCTATCATTTTGGATCTCCCCCTGCCCCTCCAACTTTCAAATCCCTTACTCACTCTTCCTTCAGTTAGTCCTGACGAAGGGTCTTGGCCTGAAACGTCGACTGCACCTCTTCCTAGAGATGCTGCCTGGCCTGCTGCGTTCACCAGCAACTTTTATGTGTGTTGCTTGAATTTCCAGCATCTGCAGAATTCCTGTTGTTTGCATTTTTAATTGCTGTTACTTTTTTTAAAATTTCATGCTAGGAGTATCAAATCCAAGACAGCATGTACTTAAGTTGTGAATAAGGAGATTTTAAAGAGGTTTGAGAGAAAGCATGTTTAACACATTGACAGAGAAGGTAGTGAAGTCAAATACAGTCAATTGTTTAAGAGACATTTGTATACTGTAGGCACTTGGATAGACAAAGCACATAAGGATACAAACCTGATGCAGGTAAATGGGATTAGTGTGGAGGGCTAGGCCAGCATGGACTGTTTGGTCTGAAGATCCATTTCTGTACTGTACAGCTCTATCACTCAATCATTCCATAGGTTTCAATTTTGCTAACAAGTCCTTCAAGTGGGGCTTCATCAAATACGTGAAAATCCACGTTGATGATATCAACTGCAGTCCATACATTATATAATAATTATATACTGTATAAGAAAATAAAACCACAAGATGCAGGAGTAGGCCATCTGACCCATGGAATCTGTTTCACCATTCAATAAGATCATGGTTGATTAACAAGTCCACCATTCCATTTGCCTTCTTGATAATCTGTTCACCCATAAACCAAACTTTTGCAATTTATGCACAAGGGCTCCTATGCCCCTCTGCTTCACAGCATGCTACAATCTTTCATCATTTAAATGATAACCTAAGCTTCTACTTTCCTTAGAAAGTGGGTAACCTCACATTACCATCTGCCAGATGCTTAATCCATCTCCCTGCAGACTCTCCACATATACTGTATATGCTAGTAGTTTGCATAAATGGTGTTGGGTAAATTTCATTCCACAATAATTTCAGAGATGTTTATTTTAATATCTTGCAAAGTGAATGGAATGCTAATTGGTGCAGATAATTGTTGTTAAACCACCATTTAGACATGAGTAAGAGATTAAAGTTAGTTACTTAATACATGCAAAGACAAGCAACAAGTAAAGACGAAATTGAACAATACAACAAAAGTATTGCTAAATTAAGCAACACACACAAAATGCTGGAGGAACTCTGCGGGCCAGGCAGCATCTATGGAAAAGAGTACAGACAATGCTCCGGGCCGAAACCCTTTGGCAGGACTGGAGAAAAAAAGCTGAAAGTAGATTTAAAAGGTGGGGGGGGGGAGGGGAGAGAGAAACCCCAGGTGATAGGTGAAACCTGGAGGGGGAGGGATGAAGTAAAGAGCTGGGAAGTTGATTGGAGAAAGAGACAGAAGGCCATGGAAGAAAGAAAAAGGCGGGAGGAGCACCAGAGGAAGGTGATGGTTGGGCAAAGAGTTAAGGTGAGAGAGGGAAACAGGGATGGGAAATGGCGAAGGCGTGGGTGGGTGGGGGCATTACCAGAAGTTTGAGAAATCAATGTTCGTGCCATCAGGTTGGAGGCTACCCAAATGGGATATAAGGTCTCCTCACCTCTTGGCCTTTTGTGAGGACCTTTTGTCCACACCTACCACCCCACCAGCCTCCACATCCGGTACATAATTCTCCAAAACTTCCTCACTGGCCACCCATTTTAATTCCACTTCGCATTCCCATTCCAATATATCTATCCATGGCCTCCTCCACTATCGTGATGAGGCCACATTCAGGTTGGAGGAGCAACACCTTACACCCCGTTTGGGTAGCCTCCAACCTGGTAGCATGAATGTTAATTTCTCAAACTTCCAGTAATGCCCCCCGCACCCCCTTCCCTATTTCCCATTCCCTTTTTCCTCCCTAACCTTATTTCCGCCCATCACCTTCCACTGATGCTCCTCCCCCTTTTTTTTTCCTTCCTTCCATGGCCTTCTGTCTGTTTCACCAATCAATTTACCAGCTCTTTACTTCATTCCTTCCTCTTCAGGTTTCACCTATCAAAGGAGTTTCCCTCACTCTTCCCCCCACCTGTTAAATCTACTCCTCAGCATTTTTTTCTCCAGTCCTGCCAAAGGGTTTCGGCCCAAAATGTTGACTGTACTTTTTTCCATAGATGCTGCGTGGCCTGCTGAGTTCCTCCAGCATTTTGTGTGTATTACTCGGATTTCCAGCATTTATAGGTTTTCTCTTGTATGTGATTGCTAAATTAAGGATTACTTCAATACAGCTTGATACAATTTTGAGTAAATCCTAAAACCAATTGCTAATATCATTTGCTCATTTTGGTAAAATATTCTTTTCTACAAACATTATTTTTTAGCGTCAAACTCATTGGTTTAAAGATTAAAATTATTCATTAGTGAGGCTCTTAATCATGTTGATCTGAAATAAAAATAGACATCGTTCACTCAAAGAAGAACCAGTTATTCCTAGCAGTATAAGGCTCAGAAATAATGTTGTTTAAAAATCAATCACAGTAAAGTTTCACAATCAAACTGCTGCAGATCACTACATACATCTTACTATACACACTGAACACTTAGCCTTCCCTATATCTTAAACTACTTTATTGCTCAGAAAAAGTTAATCATTTAGAATCCTTAATCATTTGGAGTTCCTTGTGTTTTTTTTTCTGAAGTAACTAGCTCTTTTTAATGGTCTCCTGGTGCTTTCTGTTAAAACTTGCTAAGTTTATTTTGAAAGACTAGGGAAATCTGTGTTACTTGTATTATTTAAGCGGACGCCCGATTAGCAGTAATGGCGGGGTCTTAGTTTTGAGGATGTTACATCTCACGTTGTTGCATGGCTGAGCCACAGATGTTCTGCTGGAATTCTCGTGAATAAACTCGGGTCACCATCTTTACATTGGAGTCTGTCTTTGCTCTGCACTTGGGTTCTGATATTGCCAGTGCACATCATGACAGAAAGGTTTAAAATAATTTGGCAGTGGGTTGGTCACCTGAGTGATAGGGGTGAGCATGGGGCAGTTGGTATACAGGTAAATGCAGTGTTTGGTTAGACTACTGTAATGCTGAATAAGGCTTGTGGGTCTGGCAAGTAAGACAGAAAACACACTCCGTGAATAGGTATATTAATCATTTATTTACCAAATAGTAAAAAATTTGACCAATCATTCATGTTCCCCAAGTTACAGAAACTACAAAGCTGAATATTAAACAAATATACTTAGTTAGTAGTATGTGCAGAGCACACTTCCTGTTACCTTCCTAATGGTTATGTGCTCTGCTTGCCTTAAACAAAAGAAGAGAGAGAGAAAACCTCCCACACTTACTCTCTATGTACCCAGGATATCTGAAAACTGGATGCCAGGTGGCTAACCAATGGGAAAAGCTGCTGCAGTTTCTAAACTAACCAATCACGACAAAGGGACTTTTGACAATTAGAATGGGGCTGCGAGGAAGACAGATAATTTGCAGAATTGCAGTCGGATGATTTGAAGTGTAACATGGGAGCAAATGGAAAAGGGTGATAAAAACAGGATTGAAGGTGTTATATTTGAATGCATGGAGTATACGGATGATGTAGAATCCATGTGGGTAGGGTTAAGAAACTCCAAGGATAAAAAGATCTTGATGAGAGGTTTATACAAACAGTAGTGGATACAGCCCAATCTATCACAGGTAAAGCCCTCCCCACTGTTGAGCACATCTACACAAAGCATTATTGCAGGAAAGCTGCATCCATCACCAGCGATCCCCACCACCCAGGTCATTCTCTCTTCTCACTGTTGCCATCAGGAAGAAGATACAGAAGACTCACACCACCAGGTTCATCCATCAGGGTCTTGAACTAAGGGGGATAACTTCACTCAACTTCATTTGCCCCGTTACTGAAATGTTCCCACAACCTTTGGCCGCACTTTCAAGGTCTCATCATCTCATGTTCTCGATATTTATTGCCTATTTATTATTAGTTGAACACCCAAGTTGCTGCAGTCTATTGATTCTATTTTGGTTCTTGTTCTTTCCTTTTTAAGTATTTTTATTAATTACTTGCATAGATGAATACGAAATACATTATGATATTATGGAAACAGAAACAAGGTTGAAATGTCCCATATCTATGTATAGTAAATTAACCATAATATTGAAAAGATATATTCTAATCTAAAGCTTGGCAAAAGAATAAATCAAGGAAGGTAGTGCACCCGTGGCTGACAAGAGAAATTAGGGATAGTATCAATTCCAAAGAAGTAGCATACAAATTAGCCAGAGAAAGTGGCTCACCTGAGGACTGGGAGAAATTCAGAGTTCAGCAGAGGAGGACAAAGGGCTTAATTAGGAAGGGGAAAAAAGATTATGAGAGAAAACTGGTGGGGAACATAAAAATGGACTGTAAAAGCTTTTATAGATATGTAAAAAGGAAAAGACTGGTAAAGACAAATGTAGGTCCCCTGCAGACAGAAACAGGTGAATTGATTATGGGGAGCAAGGACATGGCAGACCAATTGAATAATTACTTTGGTTCTGTCTTCACTAAGGAGGACATAAATAATCTTCCAGAAATAGTAAGGGACAGAGGGTCCAGTGAGATGGAGGAACTGAGTGAAATACATGTTAGTAGGGAAGTGGTGTTAGGTAAATTGAAGGGATTGAAGGCAGATAAATCCCCAGGGCCAGATGGTCTGCATCCTAGAGTGCTTAAGGAAGTAGCCCAAGAAATAGTGGATGCATTAGTGATAATTTTTCAAAACTCGTTAGATTCTGGACTAGTTCCTGAGGATTGGAGGGTGGCTAATGTAACCCCACTTTTTAAAAAAGGAGGGAGAGAGAAACCGGGGAATTATAGGCCGGTTAGCCTAACGTCGGTGGTGGGGAAACTGCTGGAGTCAGTTATCAAGGATGTGATAACAGCACATTTGGAAAGCGGTGAAATGATCGGACAAAGTCAGCATGGATTTGTGAAAGGAAAATCATGTCTGACGAATCTCATAGAATTTTTTGAGGATGTAACTAGTAGAGTGGATAGGGGAGAACCAGTGGATGTGGTATATTTGGATTTTCAAAAGGCTTTTGACAAGGTCCCACACAGGAGATTAGTGTGCAAACTTAAAGCACACGGTATTGGGGGTAAGGTGTTGGTGTGGGTGGAGAATTGGTTAACAGACAGGAAGCAAAGAGTGGGAATAAACGGGACCTTTTCAGAATGGCAGGCGGTGACTAGTGGGGTACCGCAAGGCTCAGTGCTGGGACCCCAGTTGTTTACAATATATATTAATGACTTGGATGAGGGAATTAAATGCAGCATCTCCAAGTTTGCAGATGACACGAAGCTGGGTGGCAGTGCTGGCAGTGAGGAGGATGCTAAGAGGATGCAGAGTGACTTGGATAGGTTGGGTGAGTGGGCAAACTCATGGCAGATGCAATTTAATGTGGATAAATGTGAAGTTATCCACTTTGGTGGCAAAAATAGGAAAACAGATTATTATCTGAATGGTGGCCGATTAGGAAAAGGGGAGGTGCAACGCGACCTGGGTGTCATTATACACCAGTCATTGAAAGTGGGCATGCAGGTACAGCAGGCGGTGAAAAAGGCGAATGGTATGCTGGCATTTATAGCAAGAGGATTCGAGTACAGGAGCAGGGAGGTACTACTGCAGTTGTACAAGGCCTTGGTGAGACCACACCTGGAGTATTGTGTGCAGTTTTGGTCCCCTAATCTGAGGAAAGACATCTTTGCCATAGAGGGAGTACAAAGAAGGTTCACCAGATTGATTCCTGGGATGGCAGGACTTTCATATGAAGAAAGACTGGATGAGCTGGGCTTGTACTCGTTGGAATTTAGAAGATTGAGGGGGGATCTGATTGAAACGTATAAGATCCTAAAGGGATTGGACAGGCTAGATGCAGGAAGATTGTTCCCGATGTTGGGGAAGTCCAGAACGAGGGGTCACAGTTTGAGGATAGAGGGGAAGCCTTTTAGGACCGAGATTAGGAAAAACTTCTTCACACAGAGAGTGGTGAATCTGTGGAATTCTCTGCCACAGGAAACTGTT
Source organism: Mobula hypostoma (assembly GCF_963921235.1). NCBI lineage: Eukaryota > Metazoa > Chordata > Chondrichthyes > Myliobatiformes > Myliobatidae > Mobula > Mobula hypostoma. The sequence goes on along the minus strand of NC_086099.1, from coordinate 68,955,963 downwards.
GAGGCCAGTTCATTGGCTATGTTTAAGAGGGAGTTAGATATGGCCCTTGTGGCTACAGGGGTCAGGGGGTATGGAGGGAAGGCTGGGGCGGGGTTCTGAGTTGGATGATCAGCCATGATCATAATAAATGGCGGTGCAGGCTCGAAGGGCCGAATGGCCTACTCCTGCACCTATTTAAACGTAAACAACAGGAATTCTGCAGATGCTGGAAATTGAAGCAACATACATCAAAGTTGCTGGTGAACGCAGCAGGCCAAGCAGCATCTATAGGAAGAGGCGCAGTCGACGTTTCAGGCCGAGACCCTTCGTCAGGACTACGAAGGGTCTCAGCCTGAAACGTCGACTGCGCCTCTTCCTATAGATGCTGCTTGGCCTGCTGCGTTCACCAGCAACTTTGATGTATGTTTCCTGCACCTATTTTCTATGTTTCTATGTTTCTATGTAAAATCAAAACCCCATAACAAAAAAAGAAAGAAAAAAAGCTTAGTTAAAAGAAAAGAAAAAAACTTAGACATATAGTCGTAAATTCAAACATATAATAGCCATCATCATTGCTAACAAGTCGAAGATTGTGAAAGTAGTTCCAAAAAGGTCTCCATAATGTGAAAAAATCTTGTCTAGGTATAGAAATAGAACACCTAATCTTCTCTAGATTTAAACATGACATAACATCAATCAACCAATGGGCATGAGCAGGCGGAGCGGCATCTTTCCATTTAAGCAACAAAACTCTTCTGGCTAAAGGAGAAATAAAAGCCAAAATATGCAAATCATTTGGCTTAAAAGTAAAATCATTTCCTCCAACAATGCCAAACAAGGCAGTCAGAGGGTTGGGTTTAAAGTTTACTTTAAGAAGCTCTGAAAAAGTTTGAAATACATCTTTCCAAAATTTATCAAGCCGTGGGCGGGGCCAAAACATGTGAATTAGAGAGGCCTCTTCGACATTACACCTATTACAGTATGGAGAAAAATCTGAGTACAAATGAGAGAGCTTATCTTTAGTCATATAGGCTCTATGACCCACTTGAAATTGTAAAAGAGAGTGATGTGCACATAACAAAGAGGTGTGAACAAGTTTAAAAATTTCATTCCAAGGATCCTCATCCATTGAAATCTGTAGGTCTTGTTTTAATTTTTTAATTGATTATTGTTCTATTATTGAGTTATTGGGTATGCCCACAAGAAAGTGAATCTCAGGATTGAAGATGGTTACATATATGTACTTTGATAATAAATTTACTTTGAACTTTCAGCAGCTATTTGAGCCCACTGGGGGGAAGGCAATTCTGGATTGGGTGTAGATTTGATTAGAGAGATTAAGATAAAGGAACCCAAAGGAGACAGTGAACATATTACAATAGAATTCTCCCTGTAGTTTTGAGAAGCAGAAGCTAAAATTAGATTTGTTAGCATTACAGTGGAGTAGAAAGAATTGCAGAGGCATGAGAGAGGAGCTGGCCAAAGTTGATAGCATGGGGGCACTAGCAGGGATGACAGCAGAACAGCAACCTTATCTGGTTGGCTGCAGTGGCTAGTGGTGTTTGCAGGGATCGGTGTGGGGACCACTTCTTTTCATGATATACGTCAATAATTTGGATGATGGAATTGATGGATTTGTGACCAAGTTTGAGGATGATACATAGATACGTGGGGGGGGACAGGTTGTGTTGAGGAATTACAGTGTCTAAATTTGTGTATATTTACAAAATACAATTAAGTTGGTCAGTAAAACTATTGAAAATCTTTTCTTTGTACTTTTGTCAGTTAACTAAAGGTTCACGTGAATTAATATATCACAGATTTTTGTTTTTATTGCATTTTGGAAAATATCCCAACTTTTCTGGAAATGGGGTTTGTACATTGATGTTTATAAACCCATTGACAATTCATCTACTGTGTTACTTAATTTGCTGAGATGCATAAATGATGCTATGCTTACAATTTACAAATGAAATTGGAAGCAAATAGACAACTAAAGCACCATATTATATACAATGCAACACAATTTCAAAACACTAGATGTTTTACTCAGAATTTCTAAATATGTAACAATTTGCTTCTCTATCAAAGATTAAACTTACACACTGGTAGGCTACATGTTTCTTTTTTGCAGTCTCAATAATCATAGTACATAATGATCCTACTGTCAAGCTGTGGAGGTTTTCAAATTTGCTCCCAGTTAACTATTGCCCTGATCTTAACATTTTCGACATTATTTTCAAATCCCTCAATGACTCTGCTCTTCCCAGGGTCTGTAATTTTCTCCAAATTTATAACCTACTGAGATACCCACACTTGTCCAATTCTAGCTTACTGATCATCTTGTTTTATTTATTCAGCTTTTTGTGTTTATTCATTTCCTGGGATCAAGGCATCACGAGCAAGATCGACATTTATTCCCTACCCCTTCTTGCAAGGGAGAAGTCAGTTATGGCTTGCTGCCTTCGTGTCACTGCAGTCTTTTTGATGAAGGTTTCATGGGTTCAATGGTTCTCTTGAATATCAGAGAATGTATACAGTATACAGTGCAACCTGAAATTCTTACCCTTCCCAGACATCCACGAAACAGAAGAAAAACCCCAAAGAAAGAATGACAGGAAAAAGTTAGAACTCCAAGGCCCATCACCCCCACCTGCCTCAGTAAAAGCATTAAAGACCCCACCACCACCCACCATGCAAGCAATAGCAAAGCCCCCAAAGAGACCATAATCTAGAGTTCAGCAAAAAAAGCACTGTTCATCCCAACTGTTTGACATCCATAGGCTCTTTCTCATGAAAGAGTGATAGTGAGAGGTATTGCTCCTGCTAACAACTCGCTGTTTCAGTGGTGCAGTCTGCAGTGCCAGTTATTTCGACAGCAGTGTGCACTGCTCTCTCGATGTTCCGATCTCCTGCAACGCTTCAGTTGACCACACTGGCGAGGAATCGGATATTCCACAAGGCCGCACCCCAAAGACGCACATCTTCAAGGCCACTCGGCGAGCTCAGACTGTGGGAACCCATAACCGAATTTCCATAAGGGTTTTGAGGGAAGGAGTTCTGGAATATAGACACAGTGATATGAAGAAATCATAACACTCTTCAAAGATAGAATGCTGTGCAGCCTAGACGAAAAATGGATCTGTGGCCTCATGAGGCCTCAGATTTGGGAGGTACTCACAGAGAAGCAACTGAAGAGCACTCTATAGATTGTGCACTCTACAATCACCATGACCCATGGTTGAGGGAATAAATGTTCAGGGTAACTAATAGGATGCCAATTGAGTAGCCAACTTTGTCTTGGATGGTGTTGAGTTTTTCACTTGATAGTTGCTGATGTTACACGTTCAGGCTAGTGGTGAGGATTCCATCATGTTCCTGAATTGTGCCTAATAAATGGCAAAAAAAGGCGTTGAGGTATCAGGAACCTAGACACCTACATCAGGGTACCTAGCCTTTGACCTGTTCTTGTAACTATGGTATTGATGCAACTGATTCAGTTGAGTTTCTGGTGTGGTCTAGAACTTGCTGCATGAAGCCCTGTCTATTTGCTGACAAGTTGGGAATGGAATTGAAGATTGCACAGTCATCATTGGTGAGGAGTTGTGAATGGAATTGAAGATTGCGCACTCATCATTGCTGAGGAGTTGTGAATGGAATTGAAGATTGCACACTCATCATTGAGTATTCATATTTCTGATGTTATAACTAAGTGAAGTTTGTTGATGAAACAGCTGAGATAACTGGGCGCAAGATGCTGTTCAGAGGAATTCCTACAATAATATCTTGGGGCTAGGATGATTGATGTCTAACAATCGCAAATGTCCTCATTCGTACAAGTTGTAACTTCAACCACTGGAGAATTTTCCTTTTGATGCCCATTGACTTCAGTTTAACATAGTCCATGTCCAGTCAAATGCTGCCTAACGTCAAGGGCAGTCATTGTCACTTTGCCTCTAGAATTCATCTCTCTGCTCTGCATTTGGGCCAGGATTGTGGTGAGGTCTGGAGCTGACTAATCCTGGTGATACCCAAACTGGGCATTAATGAGTAAGGATCTGATGAGTAGCAGCCATCAATTTTCTGAGGGTTGGGTAAAATGACTGGATTATAATTAGCTGGATTAGATTTGACCTGCTTTTCATGAACAGGAGATATCTGGGTAGTTTTCCACATTGTTGGGTAGATATTACTGTTGTAACTGTACTGAAAATGCTTAGCTAGAGGTATAGTTAGCTTCTGAACACACTTTTAGTACTATAGTTGGAATAATGTCTGTTGCCATTGTCTTTGCCATATCTAGAGCTTTCAGCTGTTTCTTGACATCATGAGGAATGAATCAAATTGGCTGGAAACTGACTTTTATTCTGGCTAGGATTACAAGAAGAAACTGAGGTAGGCGAATAAACTCTTCTTGTCAAGGACTCTCGTCAATCTGATGTTAAAAAAAAACAATAAGTGGGGAAAAGGAAAATTGCACTAGCTCAGCAGTAAAATTGATAGGAAGTGCATAGGTACATCCCCTCTCAAAACAATTAGACCAATTAATTTGGCACAGCTCCCTTGAAGTCATCAGATAGAAACACTCTTAGAAAAACACAAGGAAGTCCTGAAGAAGGGTCTTGGCCCAAACCATCGAGATTTTATTCATTTCCATAGATGCTGCCTGAGCTGCTGAATTCTTCCAGCATTTTGTGTGTGTGCTCTGGATTTCCAGCATCTGCAGACTTTCTCATGTTTGGGAAGTTATGATGCAGATTTGATCTAAGCTGTCTACTCAATAAACTGTGTGTGTGTGTGTGTGTGTGTGTGTGTGTGTGTGTGTGTGTGTGTGTGTCAATTTCTATATTGTAATTTTTTGTTTTCTTATTATTATGTATTTCAATGTACTGTTACCGCCAAGCAACATATTTCATGACATATGCCAGTGATATTAAACCTGATTCTGATTTTGAAGCCATGGATCAAAAGTCATTGAGGTATTTTAGATTATTTTAGTTGCATTTGGATGGAACAAAACATTGCAACATGACTTCAGAGACCTCGTTATTGTATCACTGTCTGAAAATAAAGAGAGCCAAGCTGACTGTAAAAATTAAGGAGGCATTCTTCTCCTTTGTATATATGGAAAACTTGAGCTAATATTCTAAGAAGTAGATTTCAAATAGCTGGGGAGAATATTGAAAAGACTCAGTGTCACTTTACACCGGGCTGTTACCCCATGTACATTGATCTTTTTTTGGAAGGGATGTTCCAGAAGAATTGTTAAAGCAGAGTATGGACCTGCTTTAACCTGGCTTGACTAAAGTCTTTGAAACATTCCACAAAAAGTCTGCAGGTTATTTTACACAAATTAGTCTGGCCAACAAATTTTATGCAAATTATCCGTTTGTTGCATGAACACATATATAAGCTATGACTCTCTGAAGCATTCAAAATTACAAACTGAGCAAAGCAGGCTTGCATATTGCCCCAGATCAACTTGTTATTTTTCTGTGTCCTTAATCATGCCAAAAGGCATTTGGATCTGGGGAGTTAGGCCACTCATCTTTGAAATGTCAAGTATAAGATCAAGCTACTGGGAAACTGGTTAGATTTCTTTTGAGTCACTCTTAATAGGTGATTGCATGCTAATGACTTTTGGACATAAAGGAGTCAGTGGATGTTGTTTACTTGGATTTTCAGAAGACCTTTGAGAAGGTGCCACGTATGATGCTGCTAAACATGATAGAAGTCCATGGTATTACAACAAAAATACTGACATAGACAGGAGATTTTTGATTGGCAGAAGTCAAAGAATGTGAATAAAGAGAGGTTTTTCTGGTTGGCTGCTGGAGACAAGTGCTGTTCTGTAGGGTCACGGTTCTGTCCGCTACCGAGGGAAGATGGTGTTGTGGAAGTAACAACTCTACAAAAGGACTTGAACAGATTAGGAGAATGGGCAAAGAAGTGGCAGGTGGAATACTGTGTTGGGAAGTGTATGGTAATATTCTAGAAGGAATAAGGGCATATACTATTTTTTTAAACAGGACGAGGATTCAGAAATTGAAGGTGCAAAGGGATTGGGACTGTTGGTGCAGGATTCCCTAAATTTTAACTTGAAGGTTGGGTCACTAATAAGGAAAACAAATTAGAATGTTAGCATTCATTTTGCGAGGACTAGAATATAAAAGCAAGGATGTAATGCTGAGGCTTTATAAGCCATTGGTCAGTTCATATTTGGAGTACTGTGAGCAATTTTGCATTCCATATCTAAGAAAGGATGTGTCTGTATTAGAAAGGGTCCAGAGGAGGTCTACAAAAATGATACCAGGAATAAAAGAGTTAAAGAGGACCAGTTGATGACTCTGGGCCTGTATTCACTGGAGTTTAGAAGAAACCTACGAAATATTGAAAAGTCTGGCAGAGTGGACATGAAGAGGATATTTTCAATATTAGGAGAGTCTAAGATCAGAAGGCACAGCCTCAGAATAGAAGGGTGTTCCTCTAGAACAGAGAGGAGGAGGAATTTATTTAGCTAGAGTGCAGTAAATTTGTGAATTCATCACCACAGATGGTTGTGGAGGCCAAGCCATTGAATATATTTAAAGCAGAGGTTGATAAGTTCTTGATTAGTAAGGGCATCAAGGGTTATGGGAAGAAGGCAGGAGATTGAGTTTGAGAGGGAAAATTAATCAGCCATGATCAAATATCAAAGCAGAATCAATGGGCCAAATGGCCTAATTCTGCTCCTATTTCTTATGGTCTTATAGACAGGTTTTCTGAAGCATCACAACACTTAACACTGAATTCTTGGTTAAACCTGCAATGTTCTTGTCACAGCCGTCACTTCTTGGAAAATGTTAGAAAAATGTAGATGAACTGAAGTGTCTTCAAAGCACAATGGGTAAAGATGGTTGCCTAAGCAAGGATGTTGCCTGTAGAATCAGTAAAGGAAGAAAGGCCCTTGTCTACTTCCAAGTAAAGGCTTAACACAACATTTGTCTCCTATTAATATGCAGTTCTACAACGCAGTGGTCCTAACATTTCTCCTTTATTTCTGATTCTTGGATCCTTTATAGACAATATATTAAAATGTTTGAGCAATGTCCCATGTGCTCTGCACGATAACCAACATTTGTAGGAGGAAAGGGTATGGAATTTTGTGTTCTTTAAAGCTGGGAAAATAATTTTTATTGAAAAAGTTCTTGCTGATAACAAGACTTGGGTGCATTGAAGAAGTTTGTCTCCCAAAACTAATTTGTATAAGGACTAAAAGCAAGGAAGAAGAATTGAATTGACTTTATTTCCTACATCCTTCATATACATGAGGAGTAAAAATCTTTACGTTACGTCTCCGTCCAAATGTGCAATTTATAGTAATTTATAATAAATAGTATGTACAACAGGACAGTCACTATAACATAGAAATACAATTGTATCAGCATGAAGTAATCAGTCTGATGGCCTGGTGGAAGAAACTGTCCCGGAGCCTGTTGGTCTTGGCTTTTATGCTGTGGTACTGTTTCCCAGATGATTGCAGCTGGAACTGCTTGTGGTTGGGGTGACTTGGGTCCCCAATGATCTTTTGGGCCCTTCTTACACACCTGTCTTTGTAAGTGTCCTGACAAGTGGGAAGTTCACACCTACAGATGTGCTGGGCTATCTGCACTTTCTCTGAAGAGTCCTGTGATTGAGGGAGGTACAGTTTCCATACCAGACAGTGATGCAGCCAGTCAGGATGCTCTCAATTGTGCCCCTGTGGAAAGTTCTTAGGATTTGCGGGCCCATACCAAACTTCTTCAACCATCTGAGGTGAAAGAGGTGCTGTTTTGCCTTTTTCACCACACAGCGGGTCTGTACAGACCAGGTGAGATCCTCGGTGATGTGCATGCCGAGGACCTTAAAGCTGTTCACCCTCTCAACAGATCCATTGATGTCAATACGAGTTAGCCTGTCTCCATTCCTCCTGTAGTCCACAACCAGCTCCTTTGTTTTTGTGACATTGAGGGAGAGGTTGTTTTCTTGACACCACTGTGTCAGGGTGAAGAGCTCTTCTCTGTAGGCTGCCTCATTATTATTTGAGATTAGGCCAATCGATGTAGTGTTGTCAGCAAATTGGAGCTATGGGTGGTGACACAGTCATGAGTATACAGAGAGTAAATGAGGGGGCTTAGGACACAGCCCTGAGGGACACCTGTGTTGAGGGTCAGAGGGGCAGAGGTGAGGGAGCCCACTCTTACCACCTGCCGGTGATCTGACAGGAAGTCCAGGATCCAGCTACACAAGGTAGGGTGAAGGCTAAGGTCTGTGAGTTTCTTGTTAAGCCTGGAGGGAATGATGGGAATGAAGAAAGCAGAACATAGAACAGTACAGAGCAGGAGCAGACCCTTCATCCTGCAGTGTCTGTGCTGGTCATGACACAGATTTAAACTGCGCAATGTCTGTGCTGGTCATGACACAAATTTAAACTGCACAATGTTTGTGCTGGTCGTGACACAAATTTAAACTGCACATCCTTCAATTCCCTGCCTGTTTCTGTTTCTGTGCCTGTATAAATGCTCCTTAACCAGAGCTATTGTATCTGCTACAATTAATTTCCCAGCAGTGCTTTCCAGGCACCCAGCAACCTCTGTGTAAAATACCCGTCTTGTAAAGTTCTTTTAAACTTTTTCCTCTCACCTTAACGTTAAGCCCCCTCGTATTTGACACTTCTACCCAGTCTTTCATAGCTTTATATACTTTGATGAGTTTGCCCCTTAGCCTCAGGTGCTCCAGAGAAAACATTCATTCATCCAACCTCTCCTTGTAGCTAAAACTCACTCTCCCAGTGAATCTCTTTTGCATCCTCTCCAAAGCCTTCACGTCTTCCATGTAGTGCAGTGATCAGAATTGTACACAGTACAGTACACTAAATGTGGCCTGACCAAATTTTGTATTGCTGCATCTTGACTTCCCAATACCTCAACTGATTACCTATGCCATGCACCTACTTTACCATTATAGCATCAATGTCTTGCCACTTTCAGCAAGCTACTGACTTGCACCCCAAGATCCCTCTGCACATCAGTGCTGCTAAGGATCCTGCTGTTTACTATATATTTATTCTTAAGTACAAAGTACAACACTTCTTACTTGTCTGAATTAAACTCCATCATTATTTATTTACATTTCAGGTGGTTTAGTCAACCCTTTCACATTTCTGTCCAAGAAGTCCCAGCACAGATTCTTACAGAACACTGCTGGTCACAGACTTTCAGTCAGAATAATGACACCACCCCCCTCCCCACCGATTGTGTTTGTTATTGAGGGATAGTGCAGAGCATTCCAGGACACCAGCATGCAGAATACTCAACTGAGCTTTATTGTTAATCCTTCTTGTACAATATGTGAACTCCTCCCATGTGGGAGCTTCTAACTGAGTAGCATAGGAGTAACACTACATCTCCCCTTCTTGAAAAATAAAAAAAACTTGGTATGTACTTCTTGTCTTTAGAACTGTAGTGAAATTACAGTCACTGAAATTGTGCGATTCAGTTCACTTTACCTATAACACCTAACTTATGCTTCTTGCTGAAAATAAAACGAATTGACATTATAACTGTTTTCCTCTTTGTTTTTAAAGGTCTCGCTCTTTTTTCCCTCCTTTTTTCACCAGAGTCTAACTTTGTGAAATGTTTTCAACAATAGAACTCTTTTTTAAAAAATACACTAAATCTAATGGAGGTCAGGGTAGACAACTGAAAACTCTGGCAAAGTGAGAGGAATATTCTGCCCCTTTAGTCACTTGCCCCAAGCTATGAGACTATCGAGTATATTTTTGCAGTGGGACAGATAAACAACCTGATCTAGTATAGGTTTCAGGAAGTGTTGTAGTGGATGGAGGTCCTTGAACGGGTGCGTCCACCTCAAGTGGTCCTTGTCACAAAGATCAGGCCACTCTATTTCTTTCTCTACCTTTCATCGACCTTGAAGGTGCATGAGAACATGCCTGTCCTGCCTGATTTCACTTATGATGTTCTGATCACAAACAATCATGGTCCATGCTGCTGGATTATTGTTCCTTTGGTGAATTGGTCTGAAACCCAAATATCTTTTCCACTCCTCAGCAGCAAAGAAGACTTAGGTCTGTGTCTTGAGATCATGCATGCCCTTCACTTTCTCACGCTATGTTAACTCAAACTTTCTCGCTTTGTCTAAGTCCAGTAAGTGTGGTTGGAGAAGCGAAGGAAGAATGGGCAGGCTTGTTCTCAGTCTCCAGCCCATTCACAGCTCTGATAGACTGTAGTCATTCATGAGAGGTGTGGAGCAATAAGCTAGCAGTGTTTTGTAGGGGTAATTTGCCTTCAGTCGGAAACTCTTAACAGTTTGCACTGCTCTTTCAGCTTCTCCATTTGCCAGCGGATACTGTGGACTGATTGTCTGGTGTTTGAATTCATCGTCCCTCACAAAGGCTTTGAATTCTGAGTAGCAGAACAGTGTACCATTGTCTAATACAAGTGTCTCTGTTATTCCACGGCGAGCAAAATACAGCTTTCAGATGCTGTATAACTGCTGCTGAGAATGTAGAGGACAGCTTGGACACCTCAACACTCCATGAGTTGTAACCCGCAGCTCTCTTTTCAGCTCGAAAATATTTGTGCCTGCAATTTGCCATGGAAAGTGGGAATTCTGTGGGACAGAGAAGTTCAGCCTAATCCTTGGGCAGTATTCTGCATGCTTCACATAATCTCCCAGCTGTGTGCTCAGACCAGGACACTACATGGATTGCCTTGCTGTTAGGTGACATTTTTCGATGCCTTGATGTCCTTGGTGGATTTAACTGACAGACTCATAGAAGCAGGAAAGACGAGTCTGGAACTCTTTTGCGGCAAACCATCAAGAATGGTGAGAGCATCTCTTTCAAGCCAGGAAGGCCTGAGTCCGTGAGCTCTTTTTGGAACAGCTGGCCATCCATACTCACAGTATTGCATGACCTTGCTGCAGATACTGGTCCTTTTTTCAATTCAGCGTGAATTTCATCCAGTTAAGGAGCACTACTGAACACATGCGATAGTTCACTGGTAGTGCAGAAGGCAAGAAATTCAACTAAAAACACCACTAATAACACTTTATTTGAAATTACTGCCACAAACATTGTAGTGGAGAGTGAAGGTGAAGCCTCTTGGCATACCGTGCTGCTAAGTTGTAGAATCGACGCAGATGTAGTGAGCCATTTGGAGATGAGAAGTCGAGGCAGAGGAGCTCCGATCCCTGTACAACTGATACGGGTGCGCGGATGGATCGCTCTGGGCACCAAGCCAATTTGGAGAAATCAAGAGCGGCTTCAGTCTGGGCAGTGAAACCTGGGCCTGGAACGAGTCGTTGGGTGGCATGGTCAAGACCTGATGGGTTTCACTGCAGTGTACAAGGTACTATACGCTGTTTGGACAATCTAAAAGCAGAACCAGATATACTGGAGAGACAGGGTGTTGGGATTTCGCTCACTCTCCCTGATGTTCACTCTTCTCCCCATGGTGCTGAGGCTATGAAGCCCGCCCCAGCTGTTATGCTCCATACCTGCCAATATGATGAGCTGATACTGAGGCTTTGGGCCTACCTCTGAGGTTTAGATCTAAGGACTCAATTTGGTTTGGAGTGGTTGCTTGCTTCTAGTGTTTGCATGATTTGTTGCTTATTTTCCCCTTTCTCTTACTCATCAGGTGTTGATCTTTATTTGTTATTAATTTTTTAAAATTGGTTTCTTTTGGGTTTCTTGCTTTATGGCTACCTGTAAGCAAACAACTCTCAAGGTTGTATAATTTATACATTGTCTGATAATAAATCTACTTTGAAACTTTGATGCAGGAAAGGGTTCATGTATCTGATGTTGGTATCTTCCATGAGAGCGGAGTCAACTTCCATCCATTAACTTTTGCGTGGCATCCTTGACAGAATGTCTGGTGTTGTGAAAGATTTGCCAGTTCAATGTTCAATGTCATATCAATATTGGCTAAGCCTCATTCTGAATCTTTGCAGATGTGGAGGTAAGTTATCGAAGTGTTTTGAGCTGACAAGTGGCTTGTGGTCTGTTTCAAGTAGAAATTTAGTGCCTATCAAGTAGCAGCTGAAGCATTTACAAGCCCACACGAGAGCCAGCGTCTCCTTTTTGATTTGGGTGTAATGCTGTTTAGTAGGAGTCAGTGCCCTTGATGTACCTGCCACCAGTTTCCATATACCTCTGCAGTTTTGCATAAGCACTCTCCCCAGGGCCAAAGGAAGAGGTGTCTGAGAGCTTTGATGCTTTGTTTTGATCAAAGAGCACTAATGTTGGCGGGGAGATACACTCTGCTTTAAGTGATGAGATGACTTCTACTGTGGTGCATCCCAGGTCCAAATGTTTCTCTAAGAGAGTAGGTCATGTAGCGGCTTTGTTTTCTCTGCCAAGTCTAGAATGAACTTTGCCAGCTGGTTTACTATGCCAAGGAAACTGCAGATCTCTGCTCCGTTTGTAGGTGCTCCATGTTCCAAACTCCTGCCAGTTGTCTGAATATGGTTGCATTCCCTCTGAGGACAGTTGATGGCCTAAGAACTTCGCCTCCAACTTTGCAAATTCACATTTCCTTTTGTTCAGGGTGATTGCAGCCTGTTTCAGTTTCTCGAAGGCAGCTTCCACTCTTTTGTCACGTTACTCATTTGAGCCTCTGAAGATGAGTAAATGATCCATGTGGCAGAATATTCCTTCCAGTCCTCCAAAATTTGGTTCATCCTCATCTAAAAGAGTTCAGGGGCTGATGAGATGCCAAAAGGGAGTCTTTTGAAGGCATAGCGTCCATGTGGCCTGATAAAGGTTGTGAGCTTCTGTGAGTCAGAAGCTAAATAGATCTGTCAGTACCTTGAGTTTGCATCCAGTTTAGTGAAGAACTTTGCCCCACCCAGCGTACTCAATGTATGCTCAACCAAGGTCAGAATAAATTTCTTCTGCCTCACTGCATTATTCAATTTTGTTAAATCAACACAGAACCTCACTGTGCATCTGGCTTGGGTACAGGAACAATGCCTGCTCACCACTCAGTAGGTCTATTTACTCCAGTTATGATGTCAAGTGCCTCCATTCTCTCAAGTTCAGCTTTGACTCTGTTCGTCAATGGTAGGGCATTATTCCTGGCCTCAGTTGGTTAAGGTACTCTTCTTTTAGTACCCCCAGGCCTGTGAACAACTCCAGGTACTTCTCCTGCCACTGAATATTGTTTAGCGAATCCAACCTTGCAATGAGGTTCATCTTCTCGATGGCATATTGTCCCAGTAGTGGTGAGAAGAGATTCTGAACAAACATAAACATCTTCTTTTAACTGATTCTCATTTTTACAGATGGAAGTGTTAAACATTACTTTCAGACTGAGCTTATGCTTCCATGACTCCATGAGTACTTTCTTTGTTGAGTTTAGCATAATACCTGTATTCTTTGAAAGTTTTGTGAACAGACATTTGGGGATGGCTGTGACATCTGCCCAGTGTCCATTTTGAATGTCACTGCCTCATGTTGTAATTGAGCCATAGTACACCAGCCTTGTCTATCTGAATCTAGAGCCCCAAGGAAAGCGCTCTCTCAGTCTGAGTTATGGTCTTCTCAGAGCTTCTGAAGAACTACTTCTGAGTGACACTGGCTAACTATTGCACTGGTGGCATTTCACTCCTTTTCTTGGCAGAGCACATTGTCATGGAAAGAAGAATTGCCGCATCTCCTGCAGTTGGATATTTTACCTGTTCTTTGTTTCACTTGTCTGTTTTATTTAAACTGAACTGTACTGTCACCTCTTTCTGTAGTCCTTCTGACTGTTCGTACCCTTCTTTTTGTACAGCTTCTAGCTTTACCTCAGCATCATTTTCATGCTTGAGTTCTGCCTGTTGCTGATGAACGTTCTCATAAAGATATAGGACCGCTAGAAAATGAGGCTGGAAAAATAATAATATGGGACAAGGAGAAAGCAGAGGAACTAAGTAAGTATTTTGCATTAGTCTTCATGGTGGAAGACACTAGCAGTGTGCCAGACGTTGAAGGGTGTGAGGGAAGAGAAGTCAGTGCAGTTACTATTACTATTAGAAGGGAGAAGGTGCTCAAAAAGCTGAAAGACCTAAGGGTACATACGTCACCAGAACCAGAACCAGCTGAGCTACACCCTAGGGTTCTGAAAAAGGTAGTGATAGAAACTGTGGAGGCATTAGTAATGATCTTTCAAAAATCATTGGACTCTGGCATGGTCCCAGAGGACTGGAAATTTGCGAATGTCACTCCACTCTTTAAGAAAGAAGGAAGGCAGCAGAAAGAAAATTATAAACAAGTTAGCCTCTCCTCAGTGGTTGGGAAGATGTTGGAGTCAATTGTTGAGGATGAGGATATGGAGTATTTGACGACACAGGATAAGATAGGACAAAGTCAGCATAGTTTCCTTAAGGGAAAATCTTGCCTGATGAACCTGTTAGAATTCTTTGAGGAGATTACAAGTAGGATAGATAAAGGGGATATAGTGGACATTGTATATTTGGATTTTCAGCAGGCCTTTGACAAGGTGCCACACATGTGGCTGCTTACCAAGTTAAGAACCTGTGGTATTACAGGAAAGTTACTAAGATGGCTAGAGCATTGGATGATTGGTTGGAGGCAGTGAGTGGGAATAAAAGGATCCTTGTCTAGTTGGCAGCCAGTGACTAGTAGTGTTCCACAGAGGTCGATGTTGGGAATGCTTCTTTTTAAGCTGTATATCAATGATTTAGATGATGGAATAGATGGATTTGTTGCCATGTTTTCAGATGATACAAAGATTGGTGGAGGGGCAGGTAGTGTTGTGGAAACAGGTAGGCTGCAGAAGGGCTTAGACAGATTTGGAGAATGGGCAGGAAAGTGGCAAATGAAATGCAATGTTGGAAAATGCATGGCCATGCACTTTGGTAGAAGAAATAAATGTGCAGATAATTTCTAATCGGGGAGAAAATCCAAAAATCTGAGGTGCAAAGGGATTTGGGAGTTCTTGTGCAGAACACCCTAAAGGTTAACTTGCAGGTTGTGTTGGTGGTGAAGAAGGCAAATGCAATGTTAGCACTCATTTCAAGAGGTCTGGAATACAAGAGCAGGGATGTGATGCTGAGGCTTTATAAGGCACTGGTGAGGCCTCACTGTGAGTATTGTGACAGTTCTGGGCTCCTCGTCTAAGAAAAGATGTGCAAGCATTGGAGAGGATTCAGAGGAAGTTCACAAGGATGATTCCAGGAATGAAAGGATTATCATATGAGGAATGTGTCATAGCTCTGGATCTGTACTCACGGGAATTGAAAAGGATGAGGGGGGATCTCATTGAAACCTTTCGAATGCTGGAAGGCCTAGACTGAATAGATGTGGAAAGGGTTTTTTCCCATGGTGGGGGAGTCTAGGACAAGAGAGCACAGCCTCAGGATAGAGGGGTGTCTATTTAAAACAGAAATGTGGAGATATTTCTTTAGCCAAAGGGTGGTGAATTTGTGGAATTTATTACCACAGGCAGCTGTGGAGGTCAGGTCATTGGGGGTATCTAAGGCAGAGTTTGATAGGTCCTTGATTGGACATGGCATCAAAGGTTATGGGGAGAAGGCTGGGGAGTGGAGCACAGGAGGGAAAAAAATGAATCCGACATGATTAAATGGCGGAGCAGACTTAATGAGCCAAATGGTCTAATTCTACTCCTATGTCTTAGGTCTTATGGTCCTGAGAGTTTGACTGACATCGCTGCTGTGTCTGTGTCTCTGTGCACTTCCCTAGGCTAGTGGTCTACAGATTATTGCGATGTATCCACTTTTGAGTGTAGCTTGAAGGAATTGCCTAGCAACCCTGACCCTTTCTCAGCTCATGCCTCATGGTGCATACAGTTAA
Source organism: Mobula hypostoma (assembly GCF_963921235.1). Taxonomy (NCBI): domain Eukaryota; kingdom Metazoa; phylum Chordata; class Chondrichthyes; order Myliobatiformes; family Myliobatidae; genus Mobula; species Mobula hypostoma. Next base: position 68,940,122 of record NC_086099.1, on the reverse strand, counting down.
CAAACTACCATAGGCAGTTTAGGTTGATACGTCTCTGGACTTTTTTTTATAGATATATGTGAAGAAGAGCAACCTTACTGTAATTTCTTTCTTGTTGGGTGTCTCACTTGGTCTGTAGTTCCAATTCATCAATGATCAGCCACTTCTTACACCATGTTGTGTTCAGTATTGAGGGAGAGTGCAGAGCACACCAAGACACCAGCATGCAGGACACTCAACTGAACTTTATTGATAACCCTGCTTGTACTGTATGTGAACTACCATGTGGGAGTGGCTAACTAGGTGACATAGGGATAAGACTATTAATTACCACTGCACCACCCACCACCACAACTACCATCACTAATCTCTACCTCTCATGGCCAAGCCAATTTTGAACGCATTCTGCCAAGTCACCATGGATCCAATATGCCTTACTCTTCTGGATCAGCCTACCATAAGGGACTTTTTCACAGGCTTTGCTGAAGTCCATGTATACATTATGCACTGCCCAACTCTCATCAATCAAATAAGGGTCAACATCATCTTAAAAGCTAATATTATCTCTAGTGTACCATGGGCTGACACTCATCTCAAGCATCTTACACAATTGCCTCACTTCAGATCCCACCAGCAGTATTCGACAGGTTGAGCATGCAGATTTTTGAATAAGCATGACGACACCAGCTCCTGGCAGGATGCCGAAAGAACCTCCATTGTTGCCATGACTTCAAGACATCATGATTGTAGCTCTCTCATGCAAACAGTGCAACTGACTGTGGATCAAGATTTGTAGTGCTGAGTCATTTCCACAGTCACATTTGCAAAATGCAACAACATTGTCATCAGCAGCAGCAAAGTACTATATAATTTTTTTTACCATTTCTCGGTGACACAGGGATGTAATTAGAAGAGTTAAATATTTCTTTCCATTACTGTACAGGATAATGTACTAAGCAATTAAACTTCAGAAGTTAATATGTAGCAAGTTATTGCATAACAAAAGATCACAAAATTTACTTACACTGCATTATTTTTATTGTTTAACTCAGTGGTTTAACTTTAGTTGAATTGTATAACACTCATTTAGAGAGGGGCAAAGGTCAAGCAGTTCTGACCATGTTGGCATTCTGTTGCAGATTAACCATTGCAAACAGAAGCCACTGGAATGTATGAAATGAATTGTAATGAGCTCTGAGGGTATTGTATCTAAACATCAAATATTTTTCCTATACGATACTTCTTTTTATAGTACAATACAGCATAGCACCTACAGTATAGTATCTACACATTTTTATGCCAATGAATTCAGAAAAATTACACAATGCAAACAATGCAGAAGGTGGTTACTAGCTCTATTACTTGACCTACACTGGGTATCCATGAGAACAATATACTAGTTCCAACCCCTGCACCTTTTCTGTGGCCTAGCAAATTTTTCCTCATCACATAACTTGTCTCTGGATTGCTTCTGTTGTCATGTGCTAATGAGTATAGGAATAGAAATCAGATGTATGAAGTGTGTGCAGCTTTGTGTTCCTGGATCATTGGAACCACTTCTGGGAAAGTTGGGACCTGTGCATACACAGACATCCCACCTCTCCCGGAACTTCCGGGAGTCTCCCGCATATTAATAGTGGCTCCCTGATGCCTGCAAGTTATATACAATATCATGGAAATCAATTTTTTTGAGAGCAAGCGAGAGAAAAGCAAGAAAGAGTGAGAGAGCGACCACGAGAGAGAGCGTGCACGAGCGAGAAAGCAAGCGAGAGAGGGAGAGAGAGCGAGCAAGAGAGAAAGCAAGCGAGAGCGCTTGAGAGCGCGCGAGCGACCACGAGAGAGAGAGAGACCCACGCGAGCAAGAGTACGCCATTGCAGAGTGTTCCAAAAAAAAATAAAACGTACGTCACTCCAGACTACACTGAAGTGTACCCCTGCCTAATAGGGATCAAAAATAATGACAGTGCTGCTCGCTGCACTGTTTGCAACAGTGACTTTTCTATTGCCCATGGTGGGTTAAGACTGTAAAAGACATGTTGAGGTGAGTTTAACAGGTGTCATTCGTTCATTAGCATAGCTAACGTTATTTAAACTAGCTGGCCAGCTGCTAAGGAGCTACTCTATTGCAGACATCCCACCTCTCCCAGAATCTCCCGCAAATCTCCCGCAAATTGATGGTGCTACCTCCCTGAAATGAGTTTTTGCAGGGTGGGATGTCTGGCATATGGGAATAGCTGCTGCTTAACTGCAATAGGACCTGAATCCTTGCAAAGAAATCTACTAGGCCTGTTGCCGAATGCTTAAACTAAGTTGTCAGGGGAATGGGATGCTATATGTTCAGAGGGGAATGAGTAGTCACTTAGAAGAGAAAAGGTAATTGCAGAAATAGGCAGAGCAGACTGACAAATGCACGTCAGGGAAAACAAAGCTGAATTGCATTAATTTTGATGAAAGGTGTCTAACTAAGCTTTAATTAACATGTAAGGCTATGAGATTGTTGCCATCAATGAGACATGTTTGAAAGATAGGCAGGACTGGCAACTCAGTATCCAGGAGCAGAGAAATTTCCGGCATGTCGGAGGGGGTTGTAAAGACGAGGTGGCATTGCACTGTTAATCAACCAGTGGTTTACTTCCTTGCTGGATGACTCCTTAAACAAAGCCATGATTGGTCTATGATGTTGTGACCATAACAAAGACTTGGTTGAGAGAAGCACAGAAATGGATGCTTAATGTTCCAAAGAGCATTACTGCATCTTATCTTGGGGAAGGTAGCCAATTAAGTGGAGGGACTGTCTGTGGGCAAGCTTTTTGAAGATGGTGGCCATAATTCCATATACTGTATTTTAAAGTGGTTATGGAAAACAATAGGGATGGACCAGAAATAAAGGTCTTAAACTAGGAAAGGCAAATTTCATTAAACTAAGACAGGGACTATCGAACATAGACTGGGAGCATTCACTTGCAGCTAAGTATTGCCATCTGCAGAGTAGGCATTATTAATATAGCAAGAATCCAAGGGCAGTATTAAGGGTAACAAGAACAGGGAACCTTGGATGTTGAAGGATATCAAGGATTGGATAAAAAGAAAAAAAGTAAGCATATGGCATGTATAGAGGCCTAACATGGGAAGCACATGATGGGTATAACATGGGTAGGGTGGGACATAGAAATGAAATTAGGAAGGCAAAGAGGGGTCATGATGTATCACAAGCACTCAAAATCAAGGTAAAAATGAAGGCATTTTATACAGTATTCTATAAAGTATATTAAGGGCAAAAGAGTAATCGGTAGAGTAGGGGCAATTGGGGACACTGGGGCAATCTGTCTGTGGAGCCAGAAGGTATAGGTGAGGTCCTAATGAAGTGTTTTCATCCGTATTCACAAAGGAAATGGGCTTTGTAGCTGAAATGAAAGAGAATGTGAAATCCTAGTGCAGATCTTCATAAATAAAGAGAAACACCTGACACTTAGTGGGCTTAAAGGTGGATAAATCCCCAGGTCCAGATGAAGTTTATCGCAGGCTGCCAAGAGAAGCAAAAGAAGAGACTTCTAGGGTTCTGTCTGAGATTTTTAAATTGTTGCTGGCCATAAGTGAGCTTCAAATGATGGGAGGGTAGCGAATGGATACCTTCTTTCAAGAAGGACACAGGGAAAAGCCTGAAAATTATCGACCTTTAAGCCCAACATTAAGGAAGTTAATAGAAAAATATCTGAGGGAGCGGACTAATGCTCATTAGAAATGCAAAGTCAGAAATAGCCAGCGTGGCTTTGTCAAGAATAAATCTTATCTGTCCATTTAGACTTATTTTTTTAAAGAGCATACAAAGTGTATTGAAAAGGGCAATGCAGTAGAAGTGGCTTATGTTTGACAAGGTCCTGCATGGGAGATGTTTCAAAAGTTACGGCCCACAAGAACAAGGGCAAGTTTGGAAACTGTATCCAAAACCGTCTTTGCAATTGGGGATGGAAGATGATAGCAGAGGGTTGTTTTTGTTATTGGATCCCATATAACCATATAACAATTACAGCACGGAAACAGGCCATCTCGGCCCTTCTAGTCCGTGCCAAACTCTTACTCTCACCTAGTTCCACTGACCTGCACTCAGCCCATAACCCTTCATTCCTTTCCTGTCCATATAGCTATCAAATCAGTGTCCTCTGGGGAGCCTGTTAACGTGCAGGACCTCTCTGGAAGACCTCCACTATCAGGTGCAATCTGTATTTTTGCACCCAGATTCTATCTGTACTCGTGATATCTGTTCTCCTCCCCTGCCAATTATGAATCCAACCATTTTATCGGGCACTTTATATTCTTCTGACATTATAGTCCTTTGATGTACCATTCCAAGCTGGTTCACTACCTCATCGTCCAGTGTCCGTTTCTGAGTCCCATACCCATAGACGGCAGGATCTACCACAGGACTAGAATTGTTCAGATGTGACCCAGCATCTATTTTTGCAGCAATCTGCCTTGCCCTCTGCAGCGCGTCGTCCCCTTGTTAGTGATTTTCTTCAGAGAAGAATACTGGGGTGCCAGCTAGTTGTAATATACATGAATGGTTTGTATCAGGATATGGGAGGATTGATCAGTAAGTCTGCAGATTACATGAAGACTGGTAACATTGCTAATAATGTTGATAGTAGTCTTAGTCTACAATAATATTGATGTTTTGGAGAAAGGAGAGAAGAAATGGTGGTTAAGAGTTTAATGCAGATAAGTATGAGGTGATGCATTCTGGGAGTACCAATGACACTGGAATATACACCACAAATGATGTTGATAGGAGTATTGGGGAACAGAGGAACCTTTGTGTACATGTCCAAATATCTTTGAAGGTAGCAATGCAGATAGATAACATCATTTAGAAGGGATATAGGATGCTGACCTTTGTCAGTTAAGCATGGAGTACTTTGGTCATACCCCTTCTGGATATTGTATGCAGTTCTGATCACCGAACTTTAGGAAAGATGTCATATCATTGAAGGTGGGATGAGGAGATTCTCCTGCTTGTGCCTGGGGTGGAGTGTTTCAGTTATGAGTCGAGACTGGAGAGTCTAGATCAGTTTTCCCTGGAGTGGAGAAGGTTTGAGAGGGGATATAATAGAGGTATATAAAATTGTGATGGGTATAGATAGGAGACTGCAGAAAGTTTCTTCATATCAGAGACAGATAAAACTGTAAGAAATAGATTTAGGGTAAGCAAAAAAGATTCAGAGGTTCTGAAGAGCACCTTTTTCACTTAGAGGGTGGTGAGTAGCTGGAGAGAGAATGGTGGAAGCAGAGTCACTGACAACATTTAAGAAGTGTCTAGGTAGGGTTAATATGGATGAGTTCCACTGGTCAGTTTTACTTGGAATGCTGAATGACCTATGGCCCTAGTGTACAGCTTTATAAACTTTATAAACTTATCCAATTACTTCCTAAAGTTCACAATATCGCCCAGTACCATTACATCCACAGTGATGAAACGTTTTGAGACGCTGGTGATGAAACATATCAGTTCCTGCCTGAGAAGCAACTTAGATCTACTTCAGTTTGCTGACCGGAGCAACAGGTCCAAAGCAGATGTCATCTCATTGGCTCTTCACCCAACCCTGAAACATCTGAACAGCAAAGGTGCGTACATCAGAATACTCTTTATTTACTACAGCTCAGCATTCAATATCATCATCATCATCCCTTCAAAACTGATCAATAAGCTCCAAGATCTTGGCCTTAATACCTCCTTGTGCAATTGGATCCAGGATTTTCTCACTTGTTCAGACTGGCAACAACATCTCCTCCATGATCTCCATCAGCACAGGTACACCAGAAGGCTTTGAGCTTAGTCCCCTGCTCTCCTCACTTTACGCAAACTGTGTGGCTAAACACAGCTCAATGCCAAATTCAAGTTTACTGATGATATCACTGTCGTAGGCTGATTCAAAGGTGGTGATTAATCAGCATAAAGGAGGGAGATTGAAAATCTGGCTGAGTGGTGTCATAGCAACAACCTCTTACTCAATGTCAGCAAGACCAAGGAGCTAATTATAGACTTCAGGAGGAGGAAACTAGAGGTCCATGAGCCAGTCTCATTGGAGGATCAGAGGGGAGAGAGTCAGCAGCTTTCAATTTCTAGTTGTTATAATTTCAGAAGACTCGTCCTGGGCCCAGTAAGTGAAATTATGGAGAAAGTACAGCAGCACCTCTACTTCCTTAGGAGTTTGAGGTAATTTGGCATGACATCTAAAACTTTGACAAACTTCGTGGTGGAGAGTATATTGACTCACTGCATCACAGCCTGGTGTGGGAACACCAATGCCCTTGAATGGAAAATCCTACAAAAAGTAGTGGATACAGCCCAGTCCATCATGGGTAGAGCCCTCCAACCATTGAGCACATCTACATGAAATGCTTTCGCAGGAAAGCAGCATCCATCATCAGGGACCCTGACCACCCAGGACATTCTCTTTTCTTGCTGCTGCCATCAGGAACAGTACAAGAGCCTCAGGACTCACACCACCAGGTTCAGGAATCTCTGAACCATCAGGCTCTTGAACCAGAGTGGATAACTTCAGTCAAATTTACTTGCCTTATCATTGAAATGTTCCCACAACCAATGGACTAACTTTCAAGGACTCTTCATCTCCCGTTCTTGGTATTTATTGCTTATTTATTATTACTGTTCTTTCTATTTTTAGTTGCACAGTTTGTTGTCTTCTGCACTCTAGTTTAGTGCTCTAGTTGGGCAGTCTTCCATTGATTCTGTTATGGTTATTATTTTATAGATTTATTGAGTATGCCCACAAGAAAATGAATCTCGGTATTGTATATGGCGACATACTTTGATAATGAAATTTGCTTTTGTGAATTGCATTCCTTGTGAACTCCAGTACTACTCATCTAATTCACCGAAGTACTGGACAATATCTATCCTGTTTAGATGCCTTATCATTTTATGGACTTCTATTAAATCTCTCTTAGCTTTCTCTTCTTCAAAGAAAATAGTCTGAGGCTGTCAAATACATTCTCGTAATTTTATTTGCGTATCCTATTCTAGTAATTATTTTTTGAATCCTCTTTGATGCCTTCACATTCTTCCTATGAGGACTGACCAGAACTGAAAACAATATGTGCGGGCATGCACAGTAAATCCAAGAAACACATTATAATCAATGAAAGACACAATCCAATAGGACAACCAAGCAACCGATGTAGAAAAAACAACAAGCTGTACAAATACAAATTAATTAGATAGATAGATAAGCAATGAATATCGAGAACAAAAGATGACAAGTCCTTGAAAGTGAGTCCATTGGTAGTGGGAACAGTTCAATGATGGGGTGAGTGAAGTTATCCCTCTGGTTCAAGAGCCTGATGGTTGAGGGGTAATAACTGTTCCTGAACCCGGTGGTGTGGGTCCTGGGGCTCCTGTACTTGCTTTCTTATGGCAGCAGTGAGAAGCATGACTTCACTGTTGGGGGTCATTGATAATGGATGCTGCTTTCCTGAGACAGCGCTCCATGTAGGTGTTCTCAATGGTGAGGAGGGCTTTACCTCTGATGGACTAGGCAGTATCCAAAATTTTTTGTAGAATTTTCATTTCAAGGGCATTGGTGATACCAGGCCATGATGCAACCAGTCAATATACTTTGCATCATACAGCTATATAAATTTGTCAAAGTTTTGGATGTCATGCCAAATCTTCGCAAACTTCGCAGGAAGTAGGTGCACTCACGGGCTTACTTCATAATGGCAATTACATGCTGGGCCCAGGACATTGGCACTGGAACCAATGACTGAAAGGTAAGATTGTTAATATATAGCTGTATGAAAGGGGGGAGGAGTAATGGGGATGGACCAGGTGAGGAAGGTATGATGGGCAGGTGGGGACCAGGTGAGGAAGGGATAATGGGCACTGGAACCTGGGGAATGTCACTAATTTCTTTCTTCCAGTCTCAAAAACACCCATTCATCACAACCCTCTTTTGCCTATTACATAATCATTGATACAGTCAATGTTCCTTTTAAATCAGTAGCTTCAACTTTACTGAAAATCCTGTGAAATAGCATCTTTTAAAAATTTTCTGGAGATCCATGCATATTACATTGACAGTATTGGTTTGGTTTACCCATAAAAATTATATCAAATTGTTTAGGCATTATTTGCCCTTAACAAATTTCAATTGGCTTCCCTTATTCAATCCATTTCCTCCAGGTGCCTATAAATTCTGTATTGGATCAGTGTTTCTAAAATCATGCAATGATAATGAAAATTCTTCTGAATGAACAGACCAGGAAGGCCCTAATGTCGGTGGCATGCTGAAATCAGGTGATGCAGGTTCGCTTAACATGATAATACACAGAAATGATGATTTTCACATCCTCAGATGAAGCTTCAGGGGAACTTGGAAGGTCCTCTAGCATGCAGTGCATAGGTCCTCCAAAGTCAGGTTATGGCACTCATGATCTGAACTCCCAGCTATGGGTGTTTAAGTCCATTGCCTTGTGCATATTCTCAGCAGTGATGAATTTCAAGAGATTAAGCCTTGGCAAAAATCTGAGATGGACTGGTGCCTAACTTGGATGGGACGTTAGTGTGTTGGATAAGTAATGGTAGTGATCACCAATTGGTTCAACTCATCCCACTGTCTGCAAGGAATATGTATGCTTTCCCCATGACCATGTGAGTTTCCTCCCGATATTCCAGTTTTTTTCCCCAAAGATGTCCCAAAGACATAATGTTACGGTCAGTGGGTTGTAGGGATCCTATGTTGGCAAAAGAAATGTAGTAACACCTTTCGGCTGCCCAGCACAATCCTTGCTGATTTTATCTGATGCCCATGATATATTTTACCATATGTTTCAATGTACATGTGAAAAATAAATTTCTTCTTCTTCCAAAATCAAACTGGTGCCAAATGTCTCTGCATTCATATCTTTCCTTACAACTTGGCAGGAGGCCCTTCAGGTCTGTGCGCACTTAGAGCAATCCCCATCATTCTCATGCCCCCCCCCCACTTATTTGTCTATAACCTCTTGTGTACACATTGACTTTTCTCCTGAATCCCCTTCCACACATCCGCACCAGAGTAATGCATACTGGCCAACTAACTCATTAATCAGTCAGAAGAGATTGAGCATTTGGGGAAGCTCATCCAGTCATCAAGAGAACATGCAAAGTCATAAAGGCAGCAGCAGAGGTTAGGATTAAGACATAAGAGACTGCAGATTTCGGAGTATGCAGCAACACCCAAAGCACTGGAGGAACTCATCAGGCCAGACAGCATCAATGGAGGAAAATAGAGCGTTGATATTTCAGGTCAAGGCCTTTCATCTGGTTTGAAAGATAGCAGGCAGATGGCCAGTATGAAAAGGTGGAGGAAAGGGGTGAAGCAGGAGCTGCTAGTTGATAGGTGGATCCAGGTGAGATGTGTGAAAGGTAAATGAGACGGGGAGAGTGGAAATAATGTCAAAAGCTGGAAGGTGATAGGTGGATGCTCTTTGTCACTTCCACCTATCACCTTCCATGACAAAGAGCTGAAGATGATGAATCTGATAGGAGAGAAAGAGGAGCATGGAATAAGAGGAGGCGGGGAAGTAATAGGAGGAGTGTGTGGCTAATGGCGGAAGGCAAGAGTGGGAGAGGGGAAAGAGGTAAGTTGATAGGGGCCAGGATGAAGACAAAAAAAGAGAAAAGGGATACAGTGCAGAGAGGGAACAGATACAGGAAGTATGAGAATTACATTTTCTCTTCACCTGGTTGGAAACTGCCCAGGCAGAACCCAAGGTTAGGATTGAATCTAGTTTGCTGAAGCTTTATGACAGCAGAGCTACTTGCTATGTCATTTTGCTGACCCTACCAGGACAGGGTTCCTAATTCTCATATAGCTCAGATTTCCACAAATTCTATCCAGGCTAGGCACTGGAGCCTTGCTATTGAGCGTTAACACAACAAAGCAAATGAGGCCCAAATCGATTATCTAACACAGAGTTTCCACCAAGGCAAAAACTCCTAAGGGATAGAAGGCTGCCACATCATTAGCTGGAACAGTAACAATGATAACGCAAGAGGCGAGCCTGCACTTGATCTGGTATTGGGAAATGAACCTGGTCAGGTGTCAGGTCTCTCAGTGGGAGAGCATTTTGGAGATAGTGATCACAATTCTGTCTCCTTTACCATAGTATTGAAGAGGAATAGGAGCAGACAAGTTAGGAAAGTGTTTAGTTGGAGTAAGGGGAAATATGAAGCTATCTGGCAGGAACTTGGAAGCATAAACTGAGAACGGATGTTCTCAGGGAAATGTATGGCAGAAATGTGGCAAATGTTCTGGGGATTTTTGCATGGTGTTTTGCATAGGAACGTTCCAATGAGACAGGGAAAGGATGGTAGGGTACAGGAAACTTGGTGTACAAAGGCAGTTGAAAATCTAATCAAGAAGAAAAGAAAAGCTTACGAAAGGTTCAAAAAACTAGGTAATGGTAGAGATCTAGAAGATTATAAGACTAGCAGGAAGGAGCTTAAGAATGAAATTAGGAAAGCCAGAAGGGGCCATGGGAAGGCCTTGGCGAGCAGGGTAAAGGAAAACCCCAAGGCATTCTACAAGTATGCGAAGAGTAAGGGGATAAGACGTGAGAGAATAAGACCAATCAAGTGTGACAGTGGAAAATTGTGTATGGAACCAGAGGAAGTAGCGGAGGTACTTAATGAATACTTTGCTTCAGTATTCACTACAGAAAAGGATCTTGGCGATTGTAAGGATGGCTTGCAGCAGACCGAAAAGCTTGAGCATATAGACATTAAGAAAGAGGATGTGCTGGAGCTTTTGGAAAGCATCAAGTTGGGTAAGTCACCGGGACCAGAGGAAGCTACTGTAGGAGGCGAGGGAGCAGATAGCTGATCCCCTGACAGTGATCTTTGCATCTGCAATGGGGATGGGAGAGGTTCCAGAGGTCTGGAAGGTTGCAGATGTTGTTCCCTTATTCAAGACAGGGAGTAGTGATAGCCCAGGAAATTATAGACCAGTGAGTCTTACTTCAGTGGTGGGTAAGTTGACAGAGAAGATCTTGAAAGGCAGGATTGATGAATATTTGGAGAGGCATAATATGATTAGGAATAGTCAGCATGGCTTTGTCAAAGGCAGGTTGTGCATAACGAGCTTGATTGAAATTTTTGAGGATGTGACTAAACACATTGATGAAGGTAGAGCAGTCGATGTAGTGTATATGGATTTCAGCAAGGCATTTGATAAGGTACCCCATGCAGAGCTTATTGAGAAAGTAAGGAGACATGGGATCCAAGGGGACATTACTTTGTGGATCCAGAAATGGCTTGCACACAGAAAGCATAAAGAATGGTCGTAGACTGGTCATATTCTGCATGGAGGTTGGTGACCAGTGGTGTGCCTCAGGGATTGTTCTGGGACTCCTTCTCTTTGTGATTTTTATAAATAACCTGGATGAGGAAGTGGAGGGATGGGTTAGTAAATTTGCTGATGACACAAAGGTTGGAGGTGTTGTGGATAGTGTCAAGGGCTGACAGATGTTACAGCGGGCCATTGATAGGATACAAAACTGGACTGAGAAGTGGCAGATGGAGTTCAACCCAGTTAAGTGTGAGGTGGTTCATTTTGGTAGGTCAAATATGGTGGCAGAATATAGTATTAATGGTAAGGCTCCTGGCAGTCTGGAGGATCAGAGGGATCTTGGGGTCCATGTTCATAGGACACTCAAAGCTGCTGCACAGTTTGACTGTGTGGTTAAGAAGGCATACGGTGTACTGGCCTTCATCAACAGTGAGATTGAGTTCAAGAGCCAAGAGGTTAATGTTGCAGCTATATAGGACCCTGGTCAGACCCCACTTGGAGTAATGTGCTCATTTCTGGTCACCTCACTCAGGAAGGATATGGAAACTATAGAAAGGGTGCAGAGGAGATTTACAGAGATGTTGCCTGGATTGGGGAGCAGGCCTTATGAGAATAGGGTGAGTGAAACTGGCCTTTTCTCCTTGGAGTAATGGAGGATGAAAGGTGACCTGATAGAGGTGTATAAGTTGATGAGAGGCATTGATCGTGTGGATAGTCAGAGGCATTTTCCCAGGGCAGAAATGATTAATACGAGAGGACACAGTTTTAAGGTGCTTGGAAGTAGGTACAGAGGAGATGTCAGGGGTAAGTTTTTAATGCAAGGAGTGGTGAGTACATGGAATGGGCTGCTAGCAACGGTGATGGAGGCGGATACGATAGGGTCTTTTAAGAGACTCCTGGAAAGGTACATGGAGCTTAGAAAAATGGAGCGCTATGGGTAACCCTAGGTAATTTCTAAAGTAAGTACATGTTCGGCACAGCATTGTGGGCCAAAGGTCCTGTATTATGCTGTAGGTTTTCTATGTTTCTATAATGCAGTTCATCCATGGTATCAGTTTGTGGAAGGAAATGACATGGCAGGGCTCCTGCTACTGATTATGATATAGTGACCTCTGCTGGATATTCTATGCATGATCATCAGTTAATTATATATCCGGCACAGAATGCAATAGTTTGTTAGTGAATAAAATTGTTTGAACTAGATGTCACAGAGCAACTGTCACCTGCAGAACTGAATCAACGTGTACAGCACTTCCCTGTATCGTAAATACCGTCTTCGCAACAGAAAGCACACAAGATCATCAGGCAATGGCACAGGATTTCAACTTGATGTCAATGTTACTAAATTATGCATTAAGCAACCTTGCTAAGGAACTCAAGTTAATGAGCCTGAATTTTTCCCTAACTATAACCTGTTGTTAGAAGATTATTTACAATGAGATAACCTTTAGAATCAATACTTCACTTTGCAATTCTGTCACCAGATTTCCTGTGAAATGTTTTTTTTAATCAAGCTTATTGTTAACCAGAAGATTCAATGGTACCACTTTGGCATTAAATGGGATATTAAAAATGAAGATAATTACATCCAAGCATGTGACTCAGAACTACAGATTTTAAATAATTAAAGATACAAATGATGTTGCTTCTGCAGCATGAGGTTCACAAAAAACAGTGACACTAAGAAATCAGCAAACCAAATCTTTTGTGTGGTAACGTTCCATTTGATTTCTCACACTCCAAATTGCAATTTAAAATAAATGCAATCAGACACATGGGCAGATATCCACGTCTTCTCCTAGTTTACAGTAAAGCGTGGGAGTAAAATGACTGTTCTTGATAACCAGACTGCACAGCTGCTGCAGGAACAGAAAAGTTGAAGAATGGCTTCAGTTCTTTAGACTTTTGTGAATTGTAACTAAGATAATTTCCATCATAATTCGTATGTGTTAGGGAGACACTTAATTCTCTAACAAAAAAATACAATGGAGGACAGATTTGGTGACCCATGATCTAAGTAAGTATAAACCTAAGGTGTCTATAGAGAAAACTCTACCTTACTTCCAAGAGATGACCATGGGCACCTGGAAGTTAAGGCCCAATAAAAAAATCTGTGACCCAGAGTAGATAGTGAATGCAGAGAATGATAACTATAATGTTGCATAGATTCCTCAACATTACCAAGACTATCAACAGCCCGAAAATTCAAGAACAGAATCTGTTAATAGCTAAGATTAGAGGATTTCTTGTCAAGAACAGAATATCAGTTCGCACCTCTTTGAAATATACCTCAACTATGACTCTTCATGAGTGTCCTTGTTTCCACTGCAAACTATTTGGTTCAGCACTGTCACACCAGACAAATGAGGCTAAGGAAAGGCCATATGTTAACTAGAGTCACAGAGTAAAAAGCATGGAAACACACCCTTTGTCTATGCCGACTAAGGTGCTGACCAAACTAGTCCCATTTGCCCGCATTTAGGCCATATCCCTCTCAAATTCTCCTTTTCATGTACTTATCCAAATTTCTTTTAAATGTTGTAATGGTACCTGCCTCAAGAACCATCCTCTGTATGAAGAATTTGCTTCTTAGGTCCCTTTTAAATTTTTCACCTCTCACTTTCAACCTATCCCCCCTTAGTTTTTAGTTCATTATCCCTGGCAAAAAGAGTATGTGTATTCACTCTATCAATACTCCTCATGATTTTATACAATTCCATAAGATCAGCCCTCAGTCTCCAACACTCCAAGTAAAAAGTCCTAGCCTGCCCAACTTCTCTCTATCTTCAAGTCCTGGCAGCATCCTTATAAATCTTCTTTGCACCCTTTCCAGTTTAGTGATATCTTTCTGAGGAAAGGGTGACCAAAACTATACATACACTCAAAGACACTTCCTGTACACCAATGTCTTGTACAACTGCAATGCGATGCCTCAATTACTAAAATAACTGATGTACAGGAAAAGTGTAGCACTTTGTCAAAGGCCTCTGAAAATTGAAGTAAACCACACCCACTGACTCTCCTTTGTCTATATTACCTCTGAATCCTGCTTTTTAACTTGTTTCCTATCTCTTTATACTCACTGTGCAGGTTTCTCATCTCTTTGAATGGGGGCAATTTGAAAAGAGAAGTCTCATTGAGAGTGAATTTTAATAGAGCCAATAAAAAGAAGGGAGGTGTAAGTGGAGTGGCCATTGTTGGAGTGGGCCAGTGTTAGAGTGGAAGGCTTTGGCCCAACAGGCTTCAACGAGAACAGACTTGAGCAAACACAGTTGCAGATTCTAAGCAAGTTTTGATTAAGCTTTTTTTTTAACTCTTTCCTTGTCCATTTCTACATAGCCAGTGCACTAAGAATGGGTCCTGAGTTAGCGGTATGTTTTTTATGTGAGATGTAGGAACTCTAGGAGACCTCAAGTCTCTAATAACTACATCTGCACGAAGTGCACCGAGCTGCAGCTCCTTAGACACCCTGTTAACAAATTGGAGTTGCAGCTCAATGACCCTCGGTTCATGCAGGAGAAAGAGGCACTGATAGATAGGAGCTACAGGGTGGTAGTCACACCTAAGTTGCAGGAGGCAGGTACCTGGGGGTGAGTGTCAGGAGAGGGAAAGAGCTTAGGCAGCTTGTGCAGAGTACCTCTGTGACCATTCCCCTCAATAATAAGTATACCGCTTTGGATATTGCTGGGCAGAGCAACTTACTGGGAGAAGCCGCAACGACTGGGTCTCTGGCATTGAGTCTGGCTCTGTGGGTCAGAGGAAAGGGGGGTAGAAGAGAAGTGCAGTAGTAATAGGAGATTCTATAGTTAGAGGAGCTGACAGAAAATTCTGCAAAGGTGATGAAGAAACCCAGTGGTGTTTTGCCTCCCAAGCGCCAGGGTCAGGGATGTCTCAGATTCGGTCCACAGCATTCTAAAGGGGGAGATAAGTGGCTAGAAGTCATGGTACATATTGGTACTACAGTGTAGGTAGGAAAAGGGAGGAGGTCCTCAAGAGAGAATATAGGGAGATAGATAGAAAGCTGAAAAGCTGGATCTTCAGGGTAGTAATCTCTGGATTGCTGCCTGTGCTAGGGGCTCATCAGTGTAAGAGCAGGATGATTTGGCAGATGAATGTGTGGCTGAGGAATTGGAGCAGGCAGCAGGGCTTCAGATTTCTAGATAATTGGGATCTCTTCTGGAGAAGGTATGGCGCCTACAAAAAAGATGGGTTACACTTGAATCCGAAAGAGACCAATATCCTTGCTAGAGCTGTTGGGGAGGGTTTAAACTAATTTGGCAGGATGATGGGAACCAGAGTGACAGGGCAGTGGATGGGGAGTTGGGATACAAGTAGTTGCAGTGTGTAGTGAAACTGTAAGAAAAGGCAGGTAGATGATAGGGAAAAATTGCAATCAGTAGGATGAGTTGAAGTGTAACATGGGGACAACATTGGAAAGGGTGATGAAAACAGGACTGAAGCTGTTACATTTGAACACATGTACTATATAGAATAAGGTCAAGGATCATGTAGTGCACTTAGAGATTGGCAGGTATGACGTTATGGGCATCACTGAGTCGTGGCTCAAATGACAACCATAGGTGGGAGGTTAAGATCCAAGGATACACATTGTATTGAAAGGACAGGCAGATAGGCAGAGGGGATGGTGTGGCTCTGTTGGTAAAAAGTGAACTCAAATCCTTACGAAGTTGGGATATAGGATCGGAAGATGTAGAATCCTTGTGGGTAGAGATTAGAAACTACAAGGGTAAAAAGACCCTAAAAAGATATGCCACTGAATAGCAGGTAAGGATGTGGGCTACAAATTACAACAGGAGATAGAAAAGGCATGTAAAGAGTGCATAGTTATGATAGTGATGGGGGATTTCAATATGCAGGTAGATTGAGAAAATTAGGTTGCTGCTGGATCCCAAGAGAGGGAATTTGTTGAATGTCTACAAGATGGCTTTTTAGAGCAGCTTATGGTTGAGCCCACCAGGGGTGTTGTGTAATGAACCAGATTTGATTAGGGAGCTTGAAGTAAAGAAACCCTCAGGAGCCAGTGATCATATAATAATAGAATTCACCCTGCAATTAGAGAAGGAGGAGATGAAGTCAGATGTTCAGTATTATAGTGGAGTAAAAGGAATTACAGAGGCATGAAGGAGGAGCTGGTCAAAGTTGATTGGAAAGGGACACTAGTAGGGATGATAGCAGAATGGCAATGGCTGGAGTTTCTGGAGGCAATTCAGAAGGTACAGGATAGATACATCACAAAGATGAAGAAGTATTCTAAAGGGAGAATGAGGCAACTGTGGCTGACAAGGGAAGTCAAAGACAACATGAAGGGGAAAGAGAGGACACATAATAGAGCAAAAATTAGTGGAATGTTAAAGGATTGGGAAGTGTTTAATAACGAACTAAAAGCAACTAAGAAAGCCATTAGGAGAGAGAAGATGAAATATGAAGGTTAGATAGCCAGTAAGAGGATAGCAAAATATTTTTTTCAGATATATAAAAAATAAAAGAGAAGCAAGAGTAAATATTGAACTTTGGAGAGGTAGTAATGGGAGACAAAGAAATGGTGGACAAACTGAATAAGTATTCTGTGTCAGTCTTCACTGTGGAAGCCTCTAGCAGTAAGTCAGAAATTCAAGAGTGTAGTTGAAAGGAATGAAAATAGATAAGTCACCTGGACCAGATGGACTACAACCCAGAGTTTTGTTCTTTTCTTTTTAAATCTTTTTATTGAGTAAGTATACAAAAAAGGTAAGCCATATAAACATTAATACAATGTTAAAGTATAATAAAATTCCAAAAGATAACAATACCAAAAAGAAAATACTACAAACAATGTAATTTAAGCATAAGAAACCAAGATAACATAATAGTATACTAGATTTTATATATATCAATGGAAAAAAAAGAAAAAAAAAACCCCAAAAAAAAACCCACCGTGCAACTAACTAAAAGCAAAGCAAAGCAATGGGCTAACTTGAAACCAAACAGAGTTAAACTTAAAATCACGTCCTCAATCCCGACCTCCATTAAAACAGTGAAAAAAAAACAAGAAGGGTAAATATTACATTAAATGAAAATATCGAATAAAAGGTCCCCAAATCTGTTCAAATTTAAATGAAGAATCATAAAGGTTACTTCTAATTTTCTCCAGATTCAAACATAAAATCGTCTGAGAAAACCAAAAAAAGGTAGTTGGAGCATTAAGCTCTTTCCAATGTTGTAAAATACATCTTTTCGCCATTAAAGTAAGAAATGCAATCATTCTACGGGCTGAAGGGGAAAGATTACTAGGAATTTTAGGTAGTCCAAAGATAGCAGTAATAGGGTGAGGAGAGATATCTATATTTAATACCTTAGAAATAATATTGAAAATATCTCTCCAAAAAGTTTCCAAAGTAGGGCAAGACCAAAACATATGAGTTAAAGAGGCTATCTGCCCCGAACATCTATCACAGAAAGGATTAATATGCGAGTAAAAACGCGCTAACTTATCTTTGGACATATGTGCTCTATGAACCACTTTAAATTGAATTAGGGAATGTTTAGCACAAATAGAGGAAGTATTAACTAATTGTAAAATCTGCCCCCAATCATCCACAGAAATGGTAAGCCCCAATTCCTGTTCCCAATCTACCCTAATCTTATCAAATGGAGCTTTCCTAAGTTTCATAATAATATTATAAATCATAGCCGATGCACCTTTCTGACATGGATTAAGGTTAATTATCGAATCTAAAATATATATAGGAGGAAGCATTGGAAAGGAAGAAAGTATAGTACTTAGGAAATTTCTAACTTGTAAATATCTAAAAAAATGTATTCTTGATAAGTTATATTTATTAGATAATTGTTCAAAAGACATAAGGGAACCATCTAAAAATAAATCCAAAAACCGTAAAATACCCTTAGTCTTCCAAGTTTGAAAAGCGCGATCCGTAAAAGAGGGAGGAAAAAATATGTTACCTAAAATAGGAATCGCTAACCCGAATTGATTAAGATCAAAAAATTTTCTGAATTGAAACCAAATGCGCAAAGCATATTTAACTATCGGGTTAGAGACCTGCTTAAGGCGTTTCGAATCAAAAGGAAGAGAGGAACCTAAAATAGAACCAAGTGTATAACCCTGAACAGATTGTAATTCCAATGCTACCCATTTAGGAATAGATAGTATGTCCCGGTCAAGTAACCAAAATTTCATATGTCGAATATTAATAGCCCAATAATAAAATCTAAAGTTAGGTAATGCTAAACCTCCATCTCTCTTAGCTTTCTGTAAATGTGTTTTACCCAGTCTCGGATTCTTATTCTGCCAAATAAATGAAGAAATTTTAGAGTCAACTTTATCAAAAAAAGATTTAGGAACGAAAATTGGTAATGCCTGAAACACATATAAAAATTTTGGCAAAAAAAACATCTTAACTGCATTAATACGACCAATCAAAGTTAAATATAAGGGAAACCATTTAGATGAAAGTTGAGTAATATGGTCTATTAATGGTAAAAAGTTAGTCTTAAATAAATCTTTATGTTTACAAGTAATTTTAATCCCAAGATATGAAAAGTAATTATTAATCAATTTAACCCCAGAGTTTTGAAAGAGGTGGGTGAAGAGATTATGGAACATTAGCAATGCTCTTCCAAGAATCACTAGATTCTGGAATGGTTCCAGAGAACTAGAAAACTGCATATGTCACTCCCCTCTTTAAGAAAGGAGAGAGGCAGAAGAAAGGAAATTATACGCCAGTTAGGCTGACTTCAGTGGTTGGGAGGATGTTGGAGTCCATTATTAAGGATGAGCTTTCAGCGTACTTGGAGACCCATGATAAAACAAGCCAAAGTAAGTATGATTGCCTGAAGGGAAATCTTGCCAGACAAACCTGTTGGAATTCTTTGAGGAAATAACAGGCAGGACAGACAAAAGAGAGTCAGTGCATGTTGTTTACTTGGATTTTCAGAAGGCCTTTGACAAGGTGTTGCACATGAAGCTGAGCTGCTTCACAATATAAGAGCTCATGGTATTACAGGAAAGATTCTCGTATTGGCTGACTGGCGGGAGCAAAGGGTGGGAATTAAGGGGGGGGGGCTTGTCTAGTTGGCTGCCAGTAACTAGTAGTGTTGCGCAGGGGCTCGATGCTGAGACCACATCTTTTCACGTTATATGTCAGTGATTTGGTTGATGGAATTGATGACTTTGTGACCAAGTTTACAGATGATAACAAAGATAGGTGGAGGGACAGGTAGTGTTGACGATGCCGGGAGTCTGTAGAGGACCTCAACTATTCCTCCAGTCTCCTCAAGATCTCTTTTTTTAAAACCTCAAATCCATCCAACTCTGCTTTATTAAATATTTATTATTTATATATATTAGAAATCCTTGGCTTTCAGCTGTTCTGATATTATTAATTAATTCACCTTCATGCATTCTTTTTGCCTTTTTTCATTTTTAATTCTCTTCACTATGTTTTATACTCTATTTGGTTCTCTACAGAAATATGAAGCTAATACCAATTCAGTCTCCTTCTGTTTCCTGTTCAGTCACCCATGGAGTTCCATCACTGAGTGCCATATAACAACAAACAAAAACTATAATAATAAGCATCCATATGGTACTTAAATATTGTGCAATGTCCAAAAGGCCTTCACAGTAGTGTTATTAATCGAATCATGACAGCAGGATACATACCGAGTTATTAGGCACAAAATAAATTTTAAAGTCCACCTTCAGGAAGAAAAACAATTTCAGAGATTGAAATCAGGTGATCTCAGAGCTTGGGGCCTTTTAGTGACTGGTATTGGTAACATAATTAAAATGAGAGATCCTCATGAAGGCCTACTTGAAAGATGGTGGAAGAATATAGGGGTGGGAGAAATTACACAGAAAGAAATAGTAAATTATGAACAAGAGAAAATTTGCAGATGCTGGAAATCTAAGCAACACACACAAAATGCTGAAGGAACTCAGCAGGCCAGGCAGCATCTAGGGAAAAAGGTACAGTTGATGCTTCAGGCCGAGACCCTTCATCAGGACTGGAGAAAAAAAGATAAAGCATCAGAGTAAGAAGGTGAGGAGAGGGGAGGAAGAAACACAAAGGTGATAGGTGAAACTGAGGAGGTGGGGGGGCGGGGAAGTTGTTGATTACCTTTGACAAGGTAGATACAGGCATGTCAGGAAATACCCTACCTCTTTCCGCCATTGCCTGCTTTCTCTGTTCATTTGGAAGATGAGGTTGTGGATACTGAACAGAGACATCTCCCTGCAGAGCTATCTTCTTCTTCTTCTTCTTTTTCTTCTGCTTCGCTTGCTATTGCTGCTCTGAGGTTTTCATTTTATGGCTTTTAAACCCAGATCACTTTGCTCCCCTTTCCCTGGTACCGCCTGCTTTTATTCATTGACGAGGTTGTACAGCCTGCAGTAGGCAACAGTGAAGTCTCCTCACCTGCTTAGTGATATTACAAAGACTTCTCTGGATCAATGCAGGTCAAAGAACCTCTTCAGCAGATCTATAGCATTTTCCACCATAGTTCTTACACTTGAGTGGTTTCTGTGTCCAGCTGTTGAGGCTGGAAAGTGTTTCCCATTATCCCGCTTGCTGCTTAACGGTTGCTGCTGAAAGCATTTGGTGCCCCCAACTTCCTGAAATGAAGGAGTCAAGTGGCATTCATCATGTGTAAATTCATCTCATGATCCACAATGCCCTGTGCATTGAGAGAGGGAAATATCTCCTGTCCAGTAAAAGTTTGTGTTATTAAGAGGATCCTTCAAGGGCACAAGTGCAATCGACACTTGGCTGCATTCATGGGAAATCAGCAAGCCTGGCAAACTCTAAATTTTATCAATGTAGATTAATTTTTTTTGTTGCGAATAGAGTGCCTGGGTGATTTCTCGGTGATGTTATTGGGTTTGCTGGCCATGAAGTTCTAAACTCAAACAAAGATCTTCAGCCCTATCAGACATGAATAGCCACGAGTACCCTCACTAAAAGGAGGTTATACTGTAACTGCTCAATTTTCAAAGACTAGTTTACTTTCGTGTTTATTCTCCATGGCAAGTTTTAACTGCCAATATTCACTATTTGAACGGCGGGCCCCTCCTTATCAAGGAGAAGATATTTCCAGCTAACAAAATAGTTTAAAACACAGTCCTTTTACTTACAGTGATAGACATCTTCTTAAAACATATTTAAAACTCTCAGAAGATTTCTATCTTAAATGTTTATTTCCCAATCATAAACTATTTCTAACACACAAAGCATTTCTTAAACTGAAAGGGTTTCCAAAACACAGGTAAAATTTCTAAGAACTAAAAAGATGTACCCTGATGCGGATGAGCAAGTTGTCTGTCATAGAAACCGAAGCTAGAGGAATGGATTCTATTCACCTTGTCTTCCTATCATTCTTTTTGATGTTCTTCAACCACTCCCAATAAGCTTGAACTTCTATCTATATTTATACCCCTTTTATACCACTTGGGTGACTTAGACCATAAGACACAGGAGCAGAATTAGGCCATTCAGCCCATTGAGTCTGCTCCACCATTCATCATGACTGATCCCAGATCCCACTTAACCCCATATCTTTTAATGGCCTGACCAATTAGGAAACCATCAACTTACGCCTTAAATATACTCACAGACATGGCCATCACTGCAGTCTGTGGCAGAGCATTCCACAGATTCATTACTCTCTGGCTAAAAAAATTCCTCTTCACTTCTGTTCTAAAAGGTCACGCTCAATTTTGAGGCTGTTCTGTCTCGTTCTGGATACCCCACCACAGGAAACTTATATGATATTTCCTCAGATGTCCAAACAACACAAATAGTCTAAAATCACTTAACATCACTGTTCAGCTACCAACCATTAATGCTGTAAAGCATACTTCTTTTACATCTCTTTTTCATTCAAATATGTGTCTGCTGGATCCTGTGATCTACATTTTGGTGGTGTGTTCCTGGACCAATTGAGCAATCTGGCACTTTGCTGTCGCTGAGGGGGTTCGGTGAGGTGTGTTGCCTTAAGGCCAAGAAGCTTGGAGATGGGGCGCAAGTCTATGATTGACTCCATTTTTCACTGGTCTCGCCAATTAAAGTGTTGAGGAAGATTGAAGTCATTGAGGTGAGAATGGAAGGCAAGCTGATGTTCAGCACTGTCTACCAACCGCTTGCTCACTGCTGCCTGAGGAAGGAGTCAGCAGGTGATCCTCATTCTCATTCTCCCCCTCTCTCTCCTGTCTCTCTCTCTCTCTCTCTCTCTCTCTCTTTCTCTCTCTCTCTCTCTCTCTCTCCCCGCCCCCCGCCCCCCCCATCGCTTGCTGCCCCCAGAGGACGCTCCTTGCATTTGAATGGTCTCTACTTCCTTTAATGCTGTCGGAGGATGGTGCCGGAGTCCTGGATCTTTAATTGATGTGATTTGTGGATTGGACTCTGTAATTCTCATTATAATATGTTTTCTAGCTTCTGGTTGCTCCTTTTTTTTTGTTGCTATTGGGCAATTTTGATCAGGGCGGCCTGCAGGTAATGAAAGGCACAGTGCTAGATTGAACTTGAACTTAATATGCCTGGAGTCTTTTGGTCCTGTGTTTTATATTCTGTGTTTTTCTTTGCTCTTTTTTGCTGTTTGCTTTTTTTTGTCGGGGGGTGTTGAAGTTTTTCTTTGAACATGTTCCTTGGATGTCTGTGGGAAGATGTATCTTAACGTTGTGTGCTACATACATACTTTGATAATAAATGTGCTTTGAATTTTTGAAGCTAACTTCCTTGAGCACATGAAACCTTTGAACTGTAAGCGTATAAGTGATGATATGCAAAGTAATATCCATCTGTTCAGCAAGCTTCCTTGAACCTAGCAACTTAAGAGTCACCTTGTCTGTTTGAAACAACCTGAATTAAACAATCCATTGTCTTATACTGCACCTTGAGCAGTAATATAGTAGGTGCAGTAAGCTGATCCTTTCTTCTTCCACTACTACTAAGTAAGTAGAAGTACTCCTTACTTCTGCTGTACAGAAAGCTTGTTTGCAAAACTGGTCTTTAGATGACACTTGTTTTAACCTCAAGGTGTTAGTGCTTGCCATTTACATTTCAAAAACTGAAGACTAACTTTCTGTTGCAACGAGAGGTCAAACAGTTGTTGGTTGGAAGTTTGCTTACTTCCGATTGTGATTTTACAAGTGGCAGATGCTGTTTTAGAAACCAGGATTACCAAGCAACCAAGAAAGAGAAAGAGGCTCACTAGCCAAGAAGTGAATATCCACCATAGATGCAGTAGTGAGCTGCACATTGAGAGATATAGCAGAGTCCTGTCATGATGAATTGGAAAGATCTGTTGCAAGATTCATTACTTTATGTATATTCATACTCTGGTAAACTGATAAACTTTGCAGATGACACCATGATCAATGGACTAATCACCAGAAGTGATGAATTGAAGTACCACCGGGAAGTAAACAAGCTGGTGTCCTGGGACAATCACAACAACTTGGAATTGAATCCCTTAAATGGAGATGCTTATTGACTTCAGGAGAAATGTGTTCTCCTCTCCATCCAGTCATCATCAAAACCTCTACAGTTAACACCATTTCAACACTCAAGTTCCTGGATGTCATTATTTCACGGGACCCGATATAGGAGTACCACATCTCCTTCGAATAAATTCTTCTCAGGCTTCCAGCTGGGTACAGGTATTGATTGTAACCGACATTTCGATGACACCTTCTGCTATTTTCAAAGCAAGCACTACGCTGGGAAAGCACTGGATCCTTTTTCACATATCTCCTACATTAACAATAAGGCTTGGCAGAGAATGTACTTCTCGTGGTGTTGGTAAAATTCTATCTTCCCCAGAACATACTGCTGCAATTCTACACGGCCATCAAAGAGAGCATCCTCATATCAACCATTACTGACTGCATTGGCGCAGCACCTTCTCACAATATAACAAAGCTATAGTGAACTGTTAGGTCAGCCCAAAAGGCCATTGGCTGCAGTTTACCATCACTGCAGGACTTGTATGTGTCCAGGACAAAGACGCGAACATTACTCACCCAGCAAATTGCCTTTTTCTAAAGCTCCCTTCTGGAGAGTGCTATAGGGTTATTAAGTCAAAAGGTTTATGCCACCTTAAAAATTTCCTCCTCAGGCAATTAATCAGATCAACCACTCTCGTTCCACACCCCACACCCCTCTATCTTTACTTCAGTCAAAGCAGTGCACTGTAAACATTTTAAATCATTTTTTATAAAAGCAACATACAGAAAATGCTGGAGGAACTCAGCAGGCCAGGCAGCATCTTTGGAAAAGTGCACAGTCAACGGTTTGGGTCAAGACCCTTGAGAAAAAAAGAACTTTTTATAATGCTGTTTACATTGTAAATACGTGCTAGTATGTATGTATTTTTGCACATTTTATTCCATATCCATGCTTTAACTGCTAATGTGATTTTTATATAATTCTTTGTTCTTTAAAATTGTTGAATGTTGCTTTTGTTGCAAATTCCACCAACAAACCACAGAAAATTCTAAATACTATGTCAATAAAAAGTGTATGGCAAATAAAGTTGATGCTTGATCCTATGTATTATGCTTCTCTATAATATGTAGGGCATCTTTAAAAAGGCGCAACACCTTGTTGTATCCAGGCACAGCTGTTTAGTTAACTCCTCTAACAAAGGATGTTTTGTTCAGAAGTATTTTTGTTTATTTGCTTATGCAATCAGCTACACAAAGGAATTTACAAACATGGCAGCAACAAAATTGAGAGGTAAAGTAGCATTGAATCTGCAGAGAAACAGTTATTGCAAGAAAGCGTGAGTGAAGTTCTCCTCTCTAAATCTCACAGGTCTTATACATAATAGTCTTAGAAAACCAGAATCTAAAAATACATCAAAAAGGTTTAAAAAAGACATGGTGTCTGTGGGAACAGGTTCTTCATAATGAGCACACTGTCTGCTCAGAGGTCCTCAATCTGAGTGGTTACTAATGGCCCATAGAAACACCTCCTGTAATAGAGAACAACAGGAATTCTGCAGATGCTGGAAATCCAAGCAACACACATCAAAGTTGCTGGTGAACGCAGCAGGCCAGGCAGCATCTCTAGGAAGAGGTACAGTCGACGTTTCAGGCCGAGACCCTTCGTCAGGACTAACGAAGTCCTGACGAAGGGTCTCGGCCTGAAACGTCGACTGTACCTCTTCCTAGAGATGCTGCCTGGCCTGCTGCGTTCACCAGCAACTTTGATGTGTGTTTCCTGTAATAGAGCACCAATTTAATGAACATCTCCATCTCAGCAGCTGATTTCTGAAAAAAAAACATTCACTGGTATCTAGAATAATATGCTGTTGGTTTTAGAGGTGCTACAGCAGATTGCAGTCAGTATCAGAACTGCCCTGCCACATGTCCTAATATCTCCTGCTTTCATATCAGCAACAAATTAGTAAAATGTGTTCACTGGCTCTCCAGTAAATGGTCCATGATAGTTGCAGTGTGGAGCTTTTATCTCTGATTTATATCATTCCAGTCCCTAGGAAGAAACAATTGTTGTGGGACTAGTGATGTGATTGAGAGCAAAGGTCAGGTGCAGAAGTGTCCAGTTCTACATCCTAACTGTCATTATTTAACAGAAAAAAAGTGAAATTAAATCATACAGTGCAGATAAAAGGGTGCAATGCCATCCAATTCCAAGATTTCACAATTTCTCTTAATTTTTGATTTCACCACCCTCAGTCAGGTACCTTTTGGATATGAGGGACAGAGAAATGCTCATCTGGAATATACATATTTTTTTGCAGAGTACACAAGTGCTGCTTTCTTTGATAGCTCTTTACAGCATTCCATATTATTTTAGATGCCAAGCATGTGCATTAACTTCCTTTGGGTTCATATATCTTTTGGAGATATAACCAATAACGTAAGGTTGAATCGTAATGCTGGACGGAAATTAGGGAGATGAACAGAAATAGCAGCAGGATCAGGCCATTTGACATTCCATTACCCATGATCATAGCTTAATTTGTACCTCAGTACCACTTCCTCTACTAACCCCATACCTTTCAATCCCTTAACACTTGAACATCTTTTGATCGCTCTCAGTAACTGATCCTCCACTCATCTACTCACCTCCACCCTGATATTTATCCCTTATTTTCAAACCGTGATCCCTGGTTCTACACACCACAAACAAGAGAAACATCACTCTGTAATAAATTTGAATGCTTTAATGAGATCTCTCACTCTTCTGAAGAGTATAGAACCTTTCTGCTTATTCTTTTCTCATACCACAGTCCATACATCTCTGAAATCATTGTGATGAACATTCCTTGCACTATTTCAAATATATTCTTCCTCAGGTAGGGAGACCATAACTGCGTACGATATTCCAATACAGTCTCATTAAGCCCCTATATCATTTCAGTAAGACAGCTTTATTCTTATACTCATATCCTCTTACCATAAAGGTTGGTGTACCGTTTGCCTTCCTAATTGCTTGCTGTGTTAATTTTCAGTGATTTATGTTGAAATAAGTAAAGGTTCATCACTGTTTAAAAATACTTTTCTATTTGTCATTTTGATGTAGTAGTTTGTGTTCACAAATGTATAGCATCTCCTGCTGTGAATCCTCCAGGGTACCATAAATTAAAAATTTGCTGTTACTTCCACCTTGAAATTCATTTCACATTGAGAACATGGTTAACCAGAGTTATTGAATTAATTTCAAGATTTGCCATGTGATATTACCTCATGGATCAGTTTTAATATCAGATGTCTGACATAAATATGCAGCAGTTTTACTGTAGTTATATTCATGCTGTTGGCGTTCTTCAAAGGCCATTTAAATGGGTAGCTGGTGTGCTGAAAAGTTCCTGTTAGGAAGCTACTTCTAATGTGCAGAATGGAGTCCTACAACAAAATGATAGAATTTTGAGCAACAAAAAAGATCCACAAATTTGGAACAACATTGAAAATGTTAATGTTTATGGCTTTCACCTTGATTTATTCTGTGCATCAATTAACCTTTTGCCTGTGCATATTACATTTCAAATAAATTATGTTATTACTATTAAAACGTAGAAGAAAATTCAGCAGACTTTCTTTAAAAGAAGAAAAAGGAGCTAATTTAGGCCCTTTGGCCCATTGTGCCCTCTACCATTTGATCATGGCTAACTTACTTTCCCTCTCAACCCTATTCTCCCACATTTTTCTAGCAACCTTTGATGCCCTTACAGATCAAGAGCATCAATCTCTGCTTTAACTATATCCAATGACTTGGTCTCCACAGCCATCTGTGGCAATGAATTCCACAGGTTCACCACCCTCAGGCTAAAGATATTCCTCCTCATCTCTGCTCTAAAGGGATGCCCTTCTATTCTGAGGATGTATCTTCTGGTCATAGATTTCCCCAGTATTTCAGATTCAGAATCAGGTTTAATATCACGGGCATATGTCATGAAATTTGTTGTCTTTGCAGCATCAGTACAATGCAATGCATAATAATAGAGAAAAAAAAACAGTGAATTGCTGTAGGTTTATTTTAAATAGTTAAATGAAATAAGTAGTGCAAAAATAAAAACTAAAAAATTATTGAGGTAGTGTTCATGGGTTCAACGTCCGTTCAGAAATTGGATGGCAGAGAGGAAGGAGCTGTTCCTGAATCACTTTAAGTGTGGATTCTGGCTTCTCTACCTCCTTCCTGATGGTACTTATGAGAAAAGGACAGGTCCTGGGTGATGGGTGTCCTTAAAGATAGATGCTGCCTTTCTGAGGTATCGCTCCTTGAAGATGTCCTGGATACTACGGAGACAAGTGCCCACGATGGAGCTGACTAAGTTTACAACTCTCTGCAGCTTTTGATCCGACATGGGGGGGCGGGGGTGCAGTAGCTCCTCCTCCACTCCCATACCAGACGGTGATGCAGCCAGTTAGAATGCTCTCCATGGTACATCTGTAGAAATTTGTGAGTGTCTTTGGTGACATTCCAAATTTCCTCAAACTCCTAATGAATTATAGCCACTGTTGTGTCTTCTTTGTAGCTGTGTCGATATATTGGGCCCAGGATATATCCTCAGAGATGTTGACACCCAGAAAATTGAAATTGCTCACTCTTGCCACTTTTATTCCCTCTGTAAGGACTGGTGTGTGTTCCTCGTCTTACTTTTTCTGAAGTCCACAATCATTTCTTGAATCATCATCTCCAAACCCATGTGATATTTAAATTTTAAAATTACTGTCTATTATATGCAGTCTTGAGTTGAAGGGAAGTCAAATTCACAAGAGGACCAGAATCATCAAGATGGTCTGTCTGCTCCACCACTCTTGCTCTTGTTAGGGAGGTCCATTTGGAAAAATAGTGGATCAGGAGGATTAAGGAAATAATTTAGAGATATAGCTAGAAAGAAGCATCCAGTGGAACGTTATGAGAGAAACACTAACTTGACATTTCAGGTACAAACATGCCACCCCAATTCCTGGGCTTCTTCATGAAGCATCAAAGGCAAAATTAACATTCATTTGTAACTGCTGATGGTGTCATTGCATCTCTCTTATCCTCTCAATTTCTACCAAGTTAGTTAAATTTTGAATCTAAAGCGTTTATTTCAGATTTTTAGTTTATCTCTGAAATTCAACTCTTTCACTGTGGTGTTTTCTGTTTCTAATGACACAATGCTAATTAGTCCAGCATGACTACTACGGTGCCTAGAAAAAGTATTCACCCCCTTGGAAGTTTTCACATTTTATTGCTTCGCAACATTGAATCACAACAGTTTTAATTTGGCTTTTTTGACACTGATCAACAGAAAAGACTCTTTCCTGTCAAAGTGAAAATGAATTTCTACAAACTGGTCTAAAGCACAAAATAATCGATTGTATAATTACTCACCTCCTTCAAGTCAGTATTTAGTAGATTTAGTAGATGCACCTTTGGTAGTCATTACAGCTTTGAGTCTGTGTGGATAGGTCTCCGGACACTGCAGTTTTTCCCCATTCTTCTTTACAAAACTGCCCAAACTCTATCAGATTGCATGGGGATCGTGCGTGAACAGCCCTTTCCACAAATTCTCAATTGGATTGAGGTCTGGACTCTGACTTGACCACTCCAGGACATTAACTGTATAGCTTTGGCTTTATGCTTGGGGTCATTGCCTTGCTGAAAAACAAATCTTGTATCAAGGTACAGTTCTCTTGCAGACTGCAACAGGTTTTCCTCCAGGATTTCCCTGTGTTTTGCTGAATTCATTTTACCCTCTACTTTCACAAGCCTTCTGGAGCCTGCTGCAGTGAAGCATCCCTACAGCATGATACAGCCCCCACCATGCTTCATGGTAGGGATGATGTGTTTTTGATGATGTGCAGTGTTTGGCTTATGCCAAACATAGTGTTTAGTCTGATGGCCAAAAAGCTCAATTTTGGTTTCATCAGACAATAGAACCTTCTTTCAGCCGACTTCAGAGTCTCCCACGTCTTCTGGAAAACTAGCCGAGATTTCATGTGAGTTTTTTTAAAAGTGGCTTTCTCTTTGCCACCCTCCCATAAAGTTGCAACTGGTGAAGCACCTGGGCAACAGTTGTATGCATTGTCTCTCTCATTTCAGGCACTGAAGCTTGTAACTTCTCTAGAGTTGTTATAGGTCTCTTGGTGGCCTCCTCACTAGTCCCCTTCTTGCACGGCCACTGTTTTTGAGGACAGCCTGCTCTAGGTAGATATACAGCTGTGCCATATTCTTTCCATTTCTTGATGATTGACTTAACTGGACTCCAAGGGATATTCAATGACTTGGATATTTTCTTGTATCCATCTCCTGTCCTGTGCATTTGGATAACTTTTCATGGAGTTGC
This sequence comes from Mobula hypostoma, assembly GCF_963921235.1. Taxonomy (NCBI): domain Eukaryota; kingdom Metazoa; phylum Chordata; class Chondrichthyes; order Myliobatiformes; family Myliobatidae; genus Mobula; species Mobula hypostoma. The sequence continues at coordinate 68,909,973 of NC_086099.1, read as the reverse complement.
TTGGAGTGTTCTTTTGTCTTCATGGTGTAGTTTTTGCCAGGATACTGACTCACCAGCAATTGGACCTTCCAGACACCTTGACTGCACGCAAGTCTCCAAAAACAGATCTCCATTTAACTAATTATGTGACTTCTAAAACCAACTGGCTGCACCAGTGACAATTTATTGTGTCATAATTAAGAGGGTGAATACTTATGTATCAAATATTTTGTGTTTATATTTGTAATTAATTTAGATCACTTTGTAGAGATCAGTTTGCATTTTGACATGAAAGAATCTTTTTCTGTTGATCAGTGTCAAAAAAGCCAAATTAAATCTACTGTGATTCAATACTGTACTGTAAAAAAAAACATGAAAACTTACAATGGGGGTAAATACTTTTTATAAGCACTGTATGTGGTCTTGAGGTTGGTAACATGACAGGAGGATAACTACTGTATATTAAGCTTTCAGATCCTAAAAGGTTCTTGAATAATCACCTTTAATGAGAACTAGAAGCTCCCTAGTTCAGTTCTTCAGAAATCACCAAATGTCCTGAACTGCAGTGCAGTTTGGTATTCTAAAAGCCCTTTGGCATTTCTTTTTTAAATCTTCCTATTCTACCAAACTATTACACATTTTTCCTGAAATTAGGGAGAATTTACAGATAATACTTAGCTGCTTTTAGATTAACATTAATATTCCAACAGTAATGATCCAAAAGCTTCTGCCTCTTTGCAGTGGGGTTTTCTCTTCTATTTATCATGTCTGTGGACAACTTTATTACTGAACAATTTTATCATAAAGAATAAGATACTCTACAAAGAAGGTTTTATGTATTATTTAAATAGTATATTATAGATGCTTTGAATTCTGCATGAGAGGGCTTTAATAATAGCCAACAAAACGCTGTGCAGGTAAAACAAAAGTTCACACCGTTAGCTACCTGGAGATGAATCAATGGTTAATTCTGTCTTGGGAGTCTCACTTTTGAAGCTGAGCTTCACAAAGACAATAAAAAATGTTAAAAAAAACTTGTTTCTTTTACTGTAAATGGACCCAGAAGCTGGCAAAACTATGTGGCCAGTTTTTTTGTGTGAGAGTAGATTTGGCATGTTTTATTTGTTTTTGTTCCTTCTGTCAAAATGTATTATCTCACAGCATTCTTTATCTTCGTAACTATTAAAAGCTCTTTTTTGAACAATGATTTAATGCAAGTCCAGGGGTTTTAAATCTGCAAATCTAGGAGACCAGCAAAATTCAATGAGTAAATGCCTGCCAAAATATTCCATTGTGTAGGTGTCACATTGAATAGAAATGGTCTTACAATTAAACATACAGAAAGTTTCAGAGTTTCTAGTGGAAAAATTTGGTCAAATGTGGAGTTGCAGGTCAGAATTGGAGGCAATTTTGTCCAAATACATAAGAACTTGAAGTGTCTTGAAAGGATCGATATGGAGAGGATATGTCCACTTGTCAGAGAATCTACAAATAGGGCCAGTCTTTAAAAATAAGTGGCCACTCATAAGACAAGGAGAAGATGACAGGTTGCTTTCAGAGTTGTGAGTCTTTGGAACTCTTTGCCTCAAAGGGTGATTGAATCAGAATCAATGATGATCTATTGAATGCTGTGGCAGGCTGAAGGAGCTGAGTCACTTCCTTTTGCTCCTAATCCATATGTTTATACGTAAATAAATCAAATATTCAAAGGGGCTTGTTAAGAGATACCTAGAAGGAGATGGGTTAGAGAGGGTCAGAGATACAGTCCAACATTTTGATGGGGGTGGAGAGGTGAGGGGGGCAGTCCTTTGTATTTAAGTAGTTCCAAGGAAAATAGAATGAAGACTTGAAGAGTCCAGGCATCAACCACAGAGTCATAGAGCACAAGGGCAACAAAGCCGGTGCTACAGCCCATGCAGTCCATGACAATCCAATCTCCTGACTAATCCCATCTATGTGCACTTGGAGCATATTCCTCCAAACCTTTGATCTATGTATCTAAGCAAACCTCTCTTCATTGTTACAAGTGAACCTGAATCTACCACTTCTACTGGCAGCTCATGGCACACTCCCTCCAGCCTCTGAATGAAGGAGTTTCCCCTCAGATTCCACTTGAATATTTCACCTTTCACCCAAAACCTATAGCCTTTAGCCCTACTCTCATCCACCCTGAAGGGCAAGATGTTGGGAGAGATTACAATTTTCTGGTGACTGTAGAGTCAAAATAAAACCACTTTCCAATTGCTTCATGCCATGAGGCTTGAGACTACCTAAACGTAGTATAAATCTTTGCTCTTCCAACCTGCATTTGACCTTATCATGGCACTAGAAGAGTGTCTCTCTAACCTGTGTGGTCTGTTTGCATAGTCTTCAACCTGATGGCATGAACATCAATTTCTCTAACTTCCAATAGCCACTTCCCTCTGTTTCCTTCACCACTCCCTACATTTTCCCCATTCTTCTGGCCCTCTCATCCTCTTTGCTTCTCCTCCCCACCCTCATGACCCACCCATCACATCCCTTCCATTCCCCACCTCCTTCCCATTATTCCACTATCTTCCTCTGTTTGATACCTTCTTCTTCAGCCCATTACCTCTTCTACCTATTACTTCCCAGCTTCTCACACCATTCTCCCCTCCCCCACTCATCCATCTTTCCCTCACTAATCACCTGCCAGCTCGTACTCCTCCCCATCTTTCCACCTTCTTATTCTGGTTTCTGCCACTTCTTTTCCAGTCCCAATAAAGGGTCTTGCCCTGAAAATCAACTGTTTATTTCCCTCCATAGATGGTCCCTGAGCAGCTAAGTTTCTCCAGCAATGTGTGTGTGTTGCTCAGAATTTCCATTATCTGCAGAATCTCTTGTGTGTCTGCAATTTAAAGTGAGAGTGCCACTATTTTCTAATGTATAGCATCCAAGTAGTTAACTAAATGACTCAGCAAACTAGTTTTGTATTAATATGATTCATTCCACCGGCAAAATTTACAGATCTTCCATCGGCTGTTTTAAAAATACCAAAACTACAACTTTAAATTATTACCATTCATGAACAGTTAACCAATAGATTGGAAATAACCTAGTTTGCTTAGTTAACAAGTTATAATGTTGAAATCACAAAGAAAAATGTGTGCACATGATGTATGAGGGTGAAGGACAGAAAGCAACATTCAGAAAAGTGAGGGATCTACTTTGTGTGCAATAATTTTTGTACTATTTCCATAAAAGAAATTAAGATAATGCCACAAATTCCTTGTAGGCATTGAGGGTGGAAGTGGTGAGACAGTGGTGGAATTGCAGAAAATACCCCACCTACATTCCACTAAGACTAAATTTGTGTTCTTTCAAATTTTCTGACCTGTCACTTGTTGGACATCAAACACTGGAATTTCTTTCAACTAAATTTTGGGAAACCCATACTCTTTGCTTTGGTTCTTACCGGGAATTCTATTAACTTCCAACCATCTTCTTTGCAACTATTTGAAAATTAATTTATTACTTGCAGCTTTGATGTCTTAGTTGACCTTGAGGAGAGGTTCAGACCACATATCTGTGGATTACATCTGTGACAATATCTGGAAGTGGGAATCATGGCGGGTTGTACCATCTCCCCACTAGCCTTCATCATGGCCATGGAGGTGATCATTAGAGCATCGCGATGGGTGGTTGGAGGACTGCATATAAGACCTGGCCTGAGGCTGCCGCCTATCAGAGCATACATGAACAATCTCATAACACTCACCACGACCACTGTACGCCTGTTGAGAAAGCTTCAAGAGAACATCGAGCAGGTTCAGCTGAAGATCAAGCCGAGCAAGTCCAGAAGCATCTCTATTGTCAAGGGGAAGCTGGTAGACCAACACTTCCACATCGGCGATGAGATGATTACAACAGTCTTCGAGAAGCCTGTGAAGAGCCTAGGTCGGTGGTATAATGCATCCCTCAAAGACACAGAGCAGGTCGATCAGCTCAGGAAGGATGCCGTCAGTGGCCTCGAGAGCATTGACAGAACCACACTCCCTGGCAAGTTGAAACTCTGGTGTAGGCAATTTGGGCTCCTTCCGTGCTTCATGTGGCCACTAACCCTGTATGAAGTTCCAATCTCGAAGGTGGAAAAGCTGGAAAGACTGATCTGCTCGTACATAAGGAAGTGGCTTGGTCTTCCCAAGTGCCTCAGCAGCATAGGGCTCTATGGCAAAGGAGTCCTAGAGCTACCCATTTCCAGTCTTTCAGAGGAGTACAAGTACGCCAAAGTAAGACTGGAGATGATGTTAACAGAGGCGAGTGATCTATTTGTGCACAAGCTGCCCACATCCTGGATACTGGGAGGAAATGGACTCCATCAGAAGCAACCGAGCAAGCAAAGGCAGCACTCGAGCACTGGGACATCGTGGGCCGAGTGCAGCAAGGGAGGAGCGGTCTTGGCCTTGGGGACAGTACACCAGCCTGGAACAAGGCTGCTCCGTCTCAGGGACGCAGGCTCGTGACGCAGGAGATTCGTCGGCAGGAGGAAGCGGCAAGGTGCGTAAAGGCGGTTGCTCAGGCAAGGCAAAGGCAATGGATGAGATGGGAGGGACTGGAGAAAAGAAAGATCTCCTGGAAAGAGCTGTGGGAGATGGAGACATTCAGAGTGAGCTTCACCATCAGGGCAGCCTACGATGTCTTGCCGTCTCCCATGAATCTCAGCCAGTGGTATGGAGAGGACTCCACATGCTCCCTCTGCCCGACTTCAGCAACACTAAGACACATTCTGGTGGGCTGCAGGACCAACCTTACTCAAGGCCGATACACCTGGCGGCACAACCAGGTGCTACGGTGTCTTGCAGCAGTGCTGGAAAGTCGGCGGATGAGCATCAACGTTCTCCCTCCCCCTTCATCCCGCTGGCCGTTAACAGCATTTGTCTGGGAAGGTGAGGGTCAAGCCAGACTCGATACATCGAGACCAGACACCGGGAAGCTAGGCGGGGCACGTGATTGGAAGATGGTGGCAGACTTAGGCCAGAGGCTCTGCTTCCCAACTGAGATCGCGGAAACCAACCTCAGACCAGACCTTGTGCTATGGTCAGTCTCACTCCGTCTCATTTACATCATCGAGCTTACAGTGCCCTGGGAGGATGCAGTGGAGGAGGCCTACGAGCACAAGAAGCTGAGGTATGCTGAGCTTACAGCCGACGCACAACAACGTGGCTAGAAAGCAGGGGTCCGACCAGTTGAAGTAGGCTGCAGAGGATTTGTAGCCACATCAACATCAAGGCTACTCCGGGAGTTGGGAGTGTGAGGGAAGACACACCAACAAGCAGTCAAAGACCTCTCCAGAGCTGCTAAAAAAGGTAGTCAGTGGCTCTGGATGAAGAGAAAGGATTCCATCTGGGCCCCCAAGTGAGTGAAAAGCATCTAGGGGATGAGCCTGAGACGCTGGGATTCACTATTGAACCCTCTGGAGGTGTCGTGGCCTATCAGCGGAACACTGAGGAAAGAGGGTGCCCACTTGATAACCCAGAAGATGCCACCACTCACTTGGCCACCCCACAGAGTCTAGGCAATTTGTCTCAGGAGTGCAAATAAGGAATATTAACATCTAGTCCTACATAACACACCATACTCCTCAAGTGTACGGCAATGTTACATGCTACAAAAATTGCAACATAGATTACAGCTCTTTGAATAGAATTCTTCATGATGTGCAGAGAAATGTATATGTGACATTCAGCATTGCTATGAGTTATTAGGGATGTGCTGCTGTTACTGGGTTCAGTCCATGGTCTGTGATGTTACAGAGAACATAGAACAGCACAGAAAGGGCCTTTGGCCCATGATGTGCTGGCCAATATAAACGTATTTCACCATCAATCTAACCCTTCCTCCCAACACAGCCCATGACCCTCCATTGTATCACACATTCATGTGCCAATCTACTGTCTTTTAAATGGCTGCATGTTATCAGCCTCTACCACCACCCCAGCGGTGCACTCCAGGTACCCACCACTCTCTATGGAAAATCTACCTCTGACATCACTCCTAAACTGGATTCGAACCATCATAAACAGATGTCCTCTGGTATTGGCCACTGCTTCCCTGGGAAAAATAGACACTAGCTGTCTACTCTGTCTATGGTTCTCATAATCTATACACCTCTATTGTTGCCTGTCAATCTCCTTCATTCCAAAGAGAAAAGCCCTAGCACACTCAATCTATCTTCATAACTGTTTTGTTTGATAACTCCAAGGCATAAAACTAATTGAAGGAAAAAGCCGGGAGCTCAGGAGGACGTGTGTCTTAGTTTCATTTCTGCTTCAAGCGAGTTGCTCACGTATCAGTGGTAATGTGATGATATATGCCATTCACATACTTTTTACATATAACCCGTAATGAATTATTTATCTAACAAAGAATGCTTACTCAGACAATATATTTACAACATTACTCAAATATTACTGAAATATTACAAACACAGTTCTCAAGTCATATCTTCTTTGGTTGTCCATTGAAATCCGATGACGATGTCCACTCCTTTAACGGAGAGATCTTTGATGACTATACAGTCCTATCCTGGACCCACAAGCTCTATTGCAGGTGGGACATGTATATGTGGTAGTGGTGGCAACCATGGCTGCATTTCTCCTTGCTCTCTTCTGCTGTCTTCTGATTGTTCTTTTCATCTCCAGAATACGAACCCCATCCCTACACAGTGGTACGGTCAGCAGCAACATCCTCCAGGTCCTCGGGTCTGATCTTGCACTTCCTTAAAGCATTCTTCATCTGATCCTTATAGCGTTTCTTCGGCCTTCCAGCTGAGCGTCGACAATGATGTAGCTGGCCGTATAACACTCTGCAGGGTAGCCGACATGGGGGCATCCTTATCACGTGCCCCAGCCACTGCAGCTGACGCTGGGTGATCATGGCCTCAATACTTCTGCAGTTGGTCTTTACAAGTATTTCAGTGTGAGGCACCCGCTCATGCCAGGTAATTCCCAGGATGACCTGGAGGCAGCTTATGTGGAAGCTCTCCGAGGACTTGATGTGACGGCTGTAGGTTACCCAAGCTTCACAGCTATAAAGGAGGGTGGTGACACAGACTGCTTGGTATACGGCAACCTTTGTGGAGGGACGAAGACTCCCGTTCTGAAAGACTCCATGCTGAAGTCTCCCAAAGGCAGCTGGAGCCTGTTTAATACAGCTCTGGATGTCGTTGTCAATGGCGCTACCCTCAGAAAGAATGCTCCCCAGATATTTGAAAGATGGCACTACTGACAGCTTTTCATTACCAACAGTGAAGGCAGGTAGAGTGGGTGGGACACTGGTACTCCATTGGCAAACCACTTCTGTCTTGGTGGTATTGACAGTCAGCCCCATCCTGCTATACGCTCTCACCGCCACAGCAAGGACTGTCTGAAGATCTCCTGGAGTATGGGCCACAAGAGCACAGTTGTCTGCATACTGCAGCTCCAGGACCCGCTCTCTACGGAGTTTGGTGGTTGCCTGGAGCCTCCTTATGTCAAAGAGGTTGCCATCTAATCTGGCGTCCACTGCCACATCGCTGCTGTCTTCGATCTCGTTGTGGAGAAGCTTGGTAACACACAAGAGGAAGATGTTAAAGAGCACTGGTGCTAGCACACACCCCTGCCTCACCTCTGTGTGTACAAGGAAGGGCTCGGACTCTCGTCCTCCTCTGGTCACCCGAGCAGTTATCCCATCATGGAAGTGGCAGAGAATGTTAACAAATTTATTGGGACAGCCAAACCTGAGGAGGTCATCCCATAAGAGATCTCTTTGCACAGTGTCGAGTGCTTTGGAGGGGTCAACAAAGGCCATGAACAGGTCCTGATGTTGTTCCCAGCACTTTTCCTGTTCTGCGATTCAGGCAGCATTGACTTGGAGATGTTGCTGATGAGTCTCTGAAGCATCACCTTAGCCAGGACCTTTCCAGCAACAGAATGGAGTGATATGCCCCTACTATTGCCACAGATGGCCTTGTCACCCTTGTGCTTATAAATGACAACCATGTTTGCATTTCTCCATTGCTGTGGGATGTTCTCATCAGTCCAGGCCTTGGTGATGTACTGGTAGAGGGTGCGCATACACATGTACCCTCCGTTCTTCAGTAACTCAGCAGGGATATTGTCAGTGCCAGGGGACTTGTTGTTCTTAAGGGAATGGACAGCTGATAGAACCTCCTGGAAGGTTGGTGGTTGACTGAGGTCGTGGATAGAAGGAAGTTCAGGCAGTTCGTCCAGGATGGTGGGGTCTGTGTCAGAGTCCTGATTAAGCAGGGTGTTAAAATGCTCAGCCCACCTCAGCAGAATGGTATTGTGATTCTTCAGAAGTGTTAGACTATTTGCTGTTTTCAGGGGAGTAACGCATCAATTTATTGGGCCGTAGATGGTCTTGACAGCATTGTAAAAATTATGCATGCCATTATTATCGGCAAAGGACTGGATTTCATGTACCTTTTCAGTCCACCACTCATTTTGTACGGCCCGTATTCTCTTTTGCACTTTCCTCCGAGCTACCTGCCAATGCTGCCTGATGCTGGTGGATGAAGGGTTGTCTAAAGTTGCCCGGTGTGTTTTGTGCATGTCCTGAAGAAAGTTGTGGATGGTGTCTGAGTTATCGTCAAACCAGTCTTGGTGGTTCCTGCTCTTATGGCCGATGGATTGGGCTGCTGCCTCATAGAGCGCAGAGCTCATATAGGTCCACTTTTGTTCCACTGAGTGGCAGCTGTTTATGGCAGACCCCTATATGACTGAGCAGACCTCACCGGAGAACAGCCTTGATCGCTGCTGAGCTGAGTCGTTACAACATCGACATTGCTGCTCTGAGTGAGACCAGGCTCCTGGATGAAAGCTCTTTAACAGAGGAAGGATGGGTTACACCTTCTTCTGGAAAGGTATCACCCCCAGGTGGACAACATCTCCACGGAGTAGGATTGGCTGTCAAGAACACCTTTCTACCAAGTCTCACAGAAACACCTGTTGGCATTAGTGAAAGACTAATGACCCTCCATATCCCCCTGGCAAAGAAATGTTATGCCACGCTTCTCGGTGCCTATGCACCAATTTTGCCATCTGAGAATGAGGCCAAGGAATGCTTTTATCAGACATTGGATGAAGCTCTTTGCCGGATCCCTAAGAATAATAAGATCCTTTCGCTTGGGGACTTCAATACTAGGGTGGGACAGAACAACAGGATATGGAGTGCTAGGTAGGCATGGTATTGGCAAAGTGAATGCAAATGGCATGAGGCAACTTACTCTTTTCTCTGAGCATAACCTTACCATAACCAACACCATCTTCCAGCAGAAAGCAAAATATAAGACCTCATGGATGCAGCCTCGCTCTAAACAATGGCACATGATCAACTTCATCATTGTGAGACATGGTGACATCAAGGATATTCTCAACACCCATGCCATGAGAGGTGCAGAGTGCTGGACTGTCCACCTTATGATTGTGACCAAGCTCCATATGAAAGTGTGTCCCCCTTGCGGCTGAAAAGCGGCTAAATTGCAACCGCCTGAGAAACACAGAAGCAAGAAGTGAGTTCTGACGCCTCCCAGCTGAGAAACTAAGGGAGCTGGAACCTCGTCTGAGCTCAGAAAATACCATGGAACAACAGTGTAGTGATATATATAGACACACACACACACACACACACACACACACACACACACACACACACACAATATACTATACAATACAACGACTGTATATACACATGTACAGCATAGAAATTTTAAATTGTCCCATTCGGGCCAAAATACTTAGTCGCTGTTGAGGATTTATTACTCTTGTGAGATCATGTCTTTCCTGACCAGGGAGTTCACTCTGCTTAGCAAGTGAAACATGTGGCTGTGAAACAATCTCACGTTCTGGGGGTCTCCTCCACATTACTTTTAGGAGTTGACTTTGGGACTGCAGGAAGTGGTTGTGACAGCTCTGGACACCACTCTTCTTTCTTCTCCAAGATGCTTTTGGTAGTTTCTGGACATGACGGCATCCCCAACAGTGCACGGCAAGCTGCTCAGTTGGCTGATATATCCCAGGCTACCCGACAAAGTTTTGAACCAATGCTTTAATTTTGACCATGCCTAGATGAATGGCATGTAGCTAGCTCCTCCAATACCTCAACTCTCAACTTGGACAGTACAACAACTCTCAATCCAAAAAGTAACCTTTGTGAAGGGCAAGCTCTCCCGGCACTGGTAAAATGAGGAAACTGGGATTTCTGTTGCAAATTCCAGCCATTTTGGGTGACTATGTAGAACTAAGACACTGTGGGGTCTTTTCCGCTTTCCCTTTTGGAACATCTCTGCCGTAATGGGGGTCTTATTCTGGAGACTCATCCAGAAAGTCATGAGGCATGGGATCAATGGAACCTTGGCTGGTTTGGATAAAAAATTGGATTACAGGAAGAAAGCAGAGGGTAGTAATGGAAGGAAAGTATTCTGCCTGGAGGTCGGTGACTAGTGGAGTGCCACAAGGATCTGTCTTGGGACCCCTGCTCTTTGTGATTTTTATAAATGATCTGGATGAAGAGGCAGAAAGATGGGTGAGTAAGTTTGGAGGAGTTGTGGATGGAGCTGTAGATTATCCAGGGTTACAAGAGGATATAGACAGGATACAGAGTTGGGCAGAAAAGTGGCAGATGGAGTTCAATCCGGATAAGTGTGAGGTGATACATTTTGGAAGGACAAACCAGAAGGCTGAGTACAGGGTTAATGGTCAGTTATTTAAGAGTGTGGATGAACAGAGGGACCTTGGGGTTCAAATCCATACATCCCCCAAGGTCGCTGCACAGGTTGATAGGATAGTTAAGAAGGCCTATGGGATGCTAGGCTTCATTAATAGGGGGATTGAGTTCCAGAGTAGAGAGGTCATGTTGCAACTCTACAAATCTCTGGTGAGACCACACTTAGAGTATTGTGTTCAGTTCTGGTCACCTCATTATAGGAAGGATGCAGAAGCTATGGAGAGGTTGCAGAGGAGATTTACAAGGATGTTGCCTGGATTGAAAAACAAGTCTTATGAGGCAAGGTTAGCAGACCTGGGACTTTTCTCTTTGGAGCATAGAAGGATGAGAAGGGGCTTGATAGAGGTCTACAAGATTATGAGAGGCATAGATAGGATGGATAGCCAGTACCTGTTTCCCAGGGCATGAATAGCAAACACCAGAGGGCATATGTACAAAGTTAAGGGAGGGGAGTTTAGGGGAGACATCAGGGGTAAGTTTTTTACACAGAGGGTTGTGGGTGCCTGGAATGACTTGCCAGGGATGGTGGTGGAGGCTAAAACATTAGGGGTATTTAAGAGCCTCTTGGACAGGCACATGGATGAAAGAAAAATGGAAGGTTACGGGGTAGTGTGGGTTTAGTACTTTTTTTTAGGAATATATGGGTAGGCACAACATCGAGGGCCGAAGGGCCTGTACTGTGCTGTAGTATTCTAGTGTCTTGTGTCTAACTGGAAGACTTTTGATTTGCTTTAGGGAGAATATGTCAAGAGGAGTGTCCGCTTTTGTAAACATTTCAGGTATTTCTTTTCCAAGTGTAAATGGGACAACCCATCAGCATTTCCATGACTAGTCATCCTCTAGAATTTGATTTTGTAATCTCCAAGAAACAGAGCCCGTCTCTGTATTTGTGCTGCTGGAAAATGCTTTTGTGGATTGAAAATGGACACAAGTGGTTAATGATTAGTAAGAAGGGTAAACTCTCTCCCATATAAGTACTGGTTGAAAAGTTTTACACCCCAAACCAGACTCAAGGCTTCTCTGTCAGCCTGTGCATAATTTTTTCATGCAGTGGTAAGGGAACGTGATGCAAAAGCTATGGGACATTCACTTCTATCGCTCATAACATCAGACATGACTGCACATATACGATAAGGCAAGGGGTCACAGGCAGCTTCACTAGGCGATCTGGATTATAATGTGTGAGTACAGTGTCTGACATCACTATTTCCTTTGTCTTTTGGAAAGCCACCTCACACTGCTTTGTTGATTGTCATTTCCTCCTGATCTGTGGTAATGAGCTCAAGGGGTGGAGCGCAGTAGCCAGGTATGGCAGAAACCTGTACAGTGGTTGACAAATCCTAAAAGGGACTGCAACTGTGGCATATCCTTTGGTATTGGAGCATCCACCTCTGGTTGAATTTTATTAACACACTTTTGAAATTATTTTGCATCAATAATATGACCAGAGAAGTGATGCTTGGTTTAAAGAATTTACACTGTTTGTATTATGCTCTGAGCCCATAATCTTCTGATCTTTTTAACACTGTCTTGAGATTTTGGTGGTGTTCCTTGTCATCCTTACCGGTAACAATGATGTCATCCAAATAACACTTGAGTGGTTGGGCAGCCCTGCAGCAGCTGGTCCATAGTTTTCTGTGAGAGTGGGGCTGCAGTTACTAGTCCAAAAATAAGCCTATTATAGTGATAAAGCCATTTATGAGTGTTTATGGTGAGAAACACTTTGGACTTTTCTACATTATTACTCAAATAACACTGAAATATTAAATACACAATAATAACAAAAACATTTGGTTACATTTTTAATCTGTTATGGTGAACCATCAGGAAAAGCTAGAGGATATTTTATCCTACAATTTCAAAAGATGCAATTCCAGAGAAAGTGTCCTTGTTAGTATAAATCACTTAAAAGTCTAGATTTAAATGTCTAGGTCCATTGAGGGAGCAGTTTATTGCAGTTGCTACACAGCCTTCCGAATGCGGTGCATGTCAGCTCTGAGCATCTGAGCAGATACCTGATCAGCCTACTGCTACATAAGCCATGTCACATGGGAGAGGAAGGAAAAGGGATACAGTAATAAAGATTCATTGGTGCACAACAGCTGTGTACACAGATGTGTTACGAATTATTAGGTTGCTTAGTTTCTGTTAATTTTTTTTGTCCAATATGGTTTATTTCCATTACTTTCTTAATTTTGTTTGGTTCCAGGTAATTGGCCTATTTACTTATGATAAATGCTAAGATGAATTGTACTAAGTATTGGGGAATGGGGTGGGGTGCTATGAAAAGGATGTAGAGCTATCTATAGGATTACTTCCAGTCAAGATGGCACCTGCGTACAATGCTCCCACGGATGACATCTTCTGGATTGACCATGAAACCATTTATTTCACTTCTTTTATGTCTGTTTTTCATTTTGATTGTGATTCTGGAACTGCTGGAGACTGTGATTTGAAGTTTGGAGATCTTTTGGGTGTTCTAGCACTTTGCAGTCTCCAAGGGGATTCCAGGAGGCAGAGGCAACGTGCGCGAACCTCGTGGCGAGGAGACTGTGGGATGGGGGTGCAAGCTGATATTCGACTCCATTTTGATGATTAAAACTTCCATTGTTCGCCGATTAAAGCAATGAAGGAGATTGAAGCATCGTGGTAAATGTGGAGGGTGAGTGCTGGCTGCCTGCCTCTTGATTGCTGCGAGATCGCTCTGCTGCTGGAGAGGGGAGACTGCCTTTTGATTGCTGTGAGATCGCTCTGCTGCCGGAGAGGGGAGACTGCCTTTTGATCACTGATGGGATCGATCTGCTGCCGGAGAGGGGAGACTACCTTTTGATCGCTGATGGGATCGATCTGCTGCCGGATAGGGGAGACTGCCTTTTGGTCACTGATGGGATCGATCTGCTGCCGGAGAGGGGAGACTGCCTTTTGATCACTGATGGGATCGATCTGCTGCCGGAGAGGGGAGACTGCCTTTTGGTCACTGATGGGATCGATCTGCTGCTGGAGAGGGGAGACTGCCTTTTGATCACTGATGGGATCGATCTGCTGCCGGAGAGGGGAGACTACCTGTTGATCGCTGATGGGATCGATCTGCTGCTGGAGAGGGGAGACTGCCTTTTGATCGCTGATGGGATCGATCTGCTGCCGGAGAAGGGAGAGCCTGCCTTTTGATCGCTGATGGGATCCATCTGCTGCCGGAGAGGGGAGACTGCCTTTTGATCACTGATGGGATCGATCTGCTGCCGGAGAGGGGAGACTGCCTTTTGATTGCTGTGAGATCGCTCTGCTGCTGGAGAGGGGAGACTGCCTTTTGGTCACTGATGGGATCGATCTGCTGCTGGAGAGGGGAGACTGCCTTTTGATCACTGATGGGATCGATCTGCTGCCGGAGAGGGGAGACTACCTGTTGATCGCTGATGGGATCGATCTGCTGCTGGAGAGGGGAGACTGCCTTTTGATCGCTGATGGGATCGATCTGCTGCCGGAGAAGGGAGAGCCTGCCTTTTGATCGCTGATGGGATCCATCTGCTGCCGGAGAGGGGAGACTGCCTTTTGATTGCTGTGAGATCGCTCTGCTGCTGGAGAGGGGAGACTGCCTTTTGGTCACTGATGGGATCGATCTGCTGCCGGAGAGGGGAGACTGCCTTTTGATCACTGATGGGATCGATCTGCTGCCGGAGAGGGGAGAGCCTGCCTTTTGATCACTGATGGGATCGATCTGCTGCCGGAGAGGGGAGAGCCTGCCTTTTGATCACTGATGGGATCGATCTGCTGCCGGAGAGGGGAGACTGCCTTTTGATTGCTGTGAGATCGCTCTGCTGCTGGAGAGGGGAGACTGCCTTTTGGTCACTGATGGGATCGATCTGCTGCCGGAGAGGGGAGACTGCCTTTTGATCACTGATGGGATCGACCTGCTGCCGGAGAGGGGAGACTACCTTTTGATCGCTGATGGGATCGATCTGCTGCCGGAGAGGGGAGAGCCTGCCTTTTGATCACTCATAGGATCGATCTGCTGCCGGAGAGGGGAGCCTGCCTTTTGATCGCTGATGGGATCGATCTGTTGCTGGAAAGGGGAGACTACCTTTTGATCGCTGATGGGATCGATCTGCTGCCGGAGAGGGGAGACTGCCTTTTGATTGCAGTGAGATCGCTCTGCTGCCGGAGAGGGGAGACTGCCTTTTGATCGCTCATAGGATCGATCTGCTGCCGGAGAGGGGAGCCTGCCTTTTGATCGCTGATGGGATCGATCTGTTGCTGGAAAGGGGAGACTACCTTTTGATCGCTGATGGGATCGATCTGCTGCCGGAGAGGGGAGACTGCCTTTTGATTGCAGTGAGATCGATCTGCTGCCGGAGAGGGGAGAGTCTACCACTGTGGCCAGAGAAAGCTACTCAGGTTTTCTGCATTATGAATATGGACTTGGACTATGGACTTTTTTCAGTCTTATAGTTTTATATTCTGTGTATTTCACCCAATCTTTCTCATTTTGTTGTGTGTGGGGGAGGAGGATTTGTGGGTTCGATATGCCTGTTCCATTTTTGTTCAATTTTTGTGTAGGGAGGGGGATCTTGGAGGTTGATAATCGTGCTGTCGCTCTTTTCTTTCTTGCTTTCATGGCCATCTGGAGAAGAAGAGCTTCAGAGTTGTATACTTTGATAATAAATGACCCTTTGAATCTTTGAACTTTCTGTGAAGTGGGCTTACAGGGCAAGTTGAGGAATTTGGTTCATGCTAATATCAAAAAGGTAGACGAAGTACAGATATATGTCAGTTCATTGCAGCCTGCCCTCAATATGCCCAATCCAGTTCCGTCAACCAGCAGCCCTCTGTGTTCCTGCTGGTCCCCTAATGCTTGCACTCTCACATCACCATGGATTTTGTCAAGGCTTTGCCACTTTCCAAAGTGATCATGACAGTAATGGACCAGTTCTCCAAGGCCACCCAGTTCATTGCTTTTTCCAAATTTCCACCAGTTGCTGAGACTGCAGACCAGGTTCTCCAACATATAGTTCACTTCCCTGGTTTTGCTTAGGATATTGCATTGGACCAGGGTCCACAATTCATCTCCTGCTTCTGGCGAGCCTTCTGTTTCCTCCTCCACACCTCAGTGAGTTTTTCTTCTGGCTATCATCCACAGACTAACGGTCAATCAGAAAGCACCCTTCAGCAAGTGGAGAAGTTACTGTGATGCTTTGTCACCTCTAACCCTTCCACATGAAAAAAGTGTTTGCCCCGGGCAGAACTGTTCCATATTCTACATATCACCTCTGCCCTAGGTATGTCACCTTTTGAAGTGCTTCATGGCTACCAACTGACATTATTCCCTGCAGAGAAGCCAACAATGGAGGTTCCGTCTTTCAGGGCCCTGTTTCGCCAATGCCAGAATGTTTGGAAGGGGGCACAGAGGGCCAAAATAGTTGGCAACCGTGCCTACCGCCGACAGACCAACAGCTGTCAGCACTGATCCAGACTACTCCAGCCTGGGTACCGTATCTGGCTGTCTACCTGAGATCTGGACCTGCACACTGACTCCAGCAAGCTCTCACCCAGGTCCCTTGGTCCCTTTAAGATTACCCATCTCATCAACCCAGTCACTTACTGTCTCCATCTGCCACTGTACATCAGGATCATACCTACCTTCCAGGTGGTTCTGCCCCAAGTATGTTGCCCAAAGACAACTCATCCCAGCTGAGCCTACACCTCTGAAACCAGGGACGGTGGAAGATGGTCCAGTGCACATGGTTCACTGGTTGATGGATTCATGTCATTGTGGATGGGGTATGCAGCACCTGGTCTACTATACGGCCTTGAAGACAGATCTTGGGTGTTGTCATGTTACATACTGGATTCAACGCTCAGCTAGGAGTTCTACTGGATTGCCTTGGGCCTTTGGGGGCTGACTGTAAGGAGAAGGGGGTTCCTGTCAGATCAGCATAGGCAGGTACCTCCAAGTCTCCACCCAACTAACAGGAGTCATCTGCCACTCGTTTCCAATCATCATCTGCAGCCTATTTATACCCGGCTCTCATCCATAACCCTTGCTCACTCATAGAAACCATCCATCCTCAACCAGTTGCTCCTAGCCTTCAGTTGCCTTGTACCTTGTCGTGTTAAGTATCAGTTCTCTCTTGTTTTGTGGCTCCTTGTGGCTTGTTATTTTGCAGTTTCTTTTTAAAGTTACCACTCATCACTAGATCATCTCCACTGCTCTGCGTTCGGGTCAAGTCTCCTTTACATTTCCTGACACATCTTTTCTGTTGATACTAATTGTTTGAGTAGAAGGCCTTGCATTTGAAGAATACAGATAAGTAATCTCAACTGTTAAATGTGTATTATCAATAGATGACTCCACTTATATGAAGATGCAAGAACTGCAAATCCAAGCCTTTGTTCTGTAATCCAGAAGCTGCTCCATGGTTAGAAACAAATAGGATAGATGGGAAATGAGACAATATTTATCAGTACTGCAGTCTAATGAATTGACCACAGACAGTTACAACAGAAAGGGGACTGGTCAGGTTGCTTCCTTCCTCATGTCCTCTTGCTCCAATCAGTAACTTCTCTCCATTTAGCTGGTGTCTGCACAGCACACAACTACAATGCATCTTGAGACTCAGTCTGCTAAATACAGGTTTCCCCCGCTATCCGAAGGTAGAGTGTTCCTATGAAATGGTTCGTAAGCCGGAATGTCGCAAAATGAATAAGCAATTACTATTTATTAATATGGGAAAAATTTTTGAGCATTCCCAGACCCAAAAAATAACCTACAAAATCATGCCAAATAACACACAAAACCTAAAATAACAGTAACCTACAGTAAAAGCAGGAATTATATGATAAATACACAGCCTATATAAAGTAGAAATACTTTTCTGCAGCACTGTCTAGCGCAGCGAAAATCTCGTGGAAGCGCTCTCGGCAGAAACACTCTCTCCAGTAATCTTTAAGCTATGAAGCTGCCAAATCATACCAAATAACACATAAAAATACACAGCCTATATAAAGTAGAAATAATGTATGTACAGTGTAGTTTCACTTACCGGAATCCAGAAGACTCCAATAAATTGCCGTTTCATCACAGTTAAACACTTATACGAATAACCACCTGACGCAATCGGCAATCACCTCTGATCTGGGCCGACATTTACGTGCCGGGCGGCACCTAATTAATTAGCTTGCTTATTTCGACTTTTTTCTTAAAGATGTGCTGGGTGCGTCCCAACTACCGCTGCACCACTGCATTCTTCGCGGCCCGGTATCGGGGACCACTGCTTAAACTATGAAACTGCTCTTGCCTCAGAAACTGATCAAACCACCCATGACTACCTTTAAATTCCACTTTCGCAACACTTTCATCACCATCTTCCAGTGCTTTCTGTTTCAGCTTATTAAAAAGACTGTCTGATTTCTCCTTAAGTACAAGAAAACTTAATGGAACACCACGCTTTGTACACCCATCAATCCACTCAAGCAATAGACTTTCCATTTTATCCATTATTGGATGCCGACTAAGAGAGACCACTTTGCTACGAGCAGAACCAACAGTAACATTGGCAGCTTTCAAAATTCTTTCTCTCCGCATATAAATAGTGCGAATGGTGGACGCAGACAAGTTCAAAGCGCGGACAATGTCCTTACTTCGTTCACCATGATCAAAATACTTAATTATGTCTAGTTTTACGCTAAGTGTAACACCCTTAGGAGCTCTTTTAGGCTTTTCCGATACCTTAGAACTCATCTTGCTAACGGATGCACAAAATAAATCGAGATAAAGCACGTGTTTAAGCAGTGCCGACTAGAATGCAGGTCCGGGGAGGAGCTTGGCTGTCTGGGCGCGCACTGCCTTTTTTCGTAACAGCGAGGTGTCGTAAAGCGAACATTTGGAAGACGGGGGCCACCTGTACTGCAATTTTTCTCCACAAGATCTGGGCAGTTACACTTATGATGAGAACACCAATAGTCCACTCTCCTGTTGTTGGTAGCAGTATTGCATTGATCTCATTCTTGTAGCTGGGACTTATGCTCCAGAGGTACAAGCCATGTGGAAAAGAAGATAGCCCTGATTATTACTTGGTTTGTTGTGAAGGCTTAAATAATGAAATTGTGAATTGCTGAAATATGCATAAATCATGACTGCTCACAAGAAAATGACCACTGACCATCACGTTATGCTGTGTATCTTTCAAAGGGTCAGAGTCCAGACCTTAACCCAATTGAGATGCTGTGGCATGACCTGAAGAGGGCTGTTCATGCAAGGTATCCAAGAAATATTGATGAACTGAGCAGTTTTATATGAAGAAATGGTCTAGAATTCCTCCCCACCATTGTGCAAGTCTGTTTAGCAGCTACAGGAAACGTTTGGCGGAGGTTGTTGCTGCTAAGGGAGGTTCTACCAGTTATTAAGTACAAGGGCTCACATAGTTTTTCCAGCCTATACTGTGAATGATTAAACAATGTGCTCAATAATGACCTGAGAAGTACAATTGTTTGTATGTTATTAGTTTAGGCAGATTATGTTTGCCTAAAACATATTGTGACTTAGCTGAAGATCAAACGACATTTTATGAGTCAGTAATGCAGAAGGTTGTATATATTACAAACAACAAAGGTCCGAGAATCAACCCCTGGAGTACACCACTTATTACAGATTTCCAATTAGAAGTGCCTGAGTCTTCTGGACCAGCTTACCACATGGGTCCTGGTTAAATACCTTACTGAAGTCCATATAGACAACACATACCAACTTTCCTTCATCAATCTTTATTACTGATCCTCCCTTTTCAAAACTGTGCTGACTTTTCTTATTCAGACTCTGCCTTCTCAAATGAACATAAATCCTCTTTCCCCCTTTTCTCTTTTCTGGTTACCCCCCCCATCCTTTCTTTTCTCCTCACCTGTGTATCACTTTCTCAAGTTCCCCTCCTCCTTCCCTTTCTTCCATTGTACACTGTCGTCTCCTATTGGATTCCTTCTTCAGCCCTTTACCTCTTCCACTTATCCTCTCCCAGCTTCTTACTTCATTCTCCTCCTCACCCACCTACCTTCCCCCTCATCTAGTTTCACCTATGACCATCTAGCTTGTACTTCTTTCCCTCCCCCACACTTCTGGCCTCTTCCTTTCCACTCCTGATTGAAGGGTCTCACCCTGAAAGGTTGATTTTGTATTCGTGTCCTTAGATGCTGCCTGACTTGCTGAGTTTCTCCAGCATTTGGTGTGTGTTGCTCAAGACTTCTGGTATCTGCAGAATCTCTTGTGTTTGTGATACATTTCCTTTGTTTCCCTGATCAGACATTCAATATTATTTGTTAGACTGGGTTCTCTAAATTTAGCATCTTGCCTTAATTTAAGCATACTGACTCTGAACACTTATTATCTCTTCTCAATGCCTTCCACATATGCATGAACTTTGCAGCTCCTCCTGTGGAGGGTCAGACACCCTGAGCCAATAGGCTGGTTCTGGACTTATTTCCATCTGGCATAGTTTGCATATTGTTGTTTGATTGTTTGTGGTTTTTGTATTTCTATATTTATGCTCTGTTCTTGGTTGGTGGAGCTGTAATGAAACTCAATTTCCCTCGGGATCAATAAAGTATGTCTATGTCTATATCTATATGAGATGCTGTTTCTCCCTCAGCACTATCCCAGGACCTGTCTTATACAAACAAAACCTGTTTCCCCCCAGTTCAGGACCCAAACTCTAGGACCAAATTTACTTTTTTCAATGACTACCTAAAAGTTTTCTGAACTGTTCTCAAAGGGTTCCTTCTTGATAAAGAAGCATGTTTGCCCTACTTGCTACTCCCTTTCACAAGGATGAATGAAATATTTTCAGTTCTGTGGACCTCTCTTATGCAAAAGTTCATGGGAAAAAGGAATATATCGCAGTTTCCTTTGACTGCTGCCTTGAAAAGCTAGATGTGATGGGCAAGTATTCCTTATCTTAGTATAACAGTGGTCTAATATTTTGGTACCACTGGTGCTACTGGTAATGCTGATGGTAATTGGGCAGAGTTTTTCTTCAAACAAGCCTGGTTGATGTCCCCAATTATGATTTGATATGTGTTGGGATGGACTTTTTCTTGTTTGGAGGTAGCATCATGCAGTAGCTCAAGCGCTTGATTACAGTTGGCCGCAAGTGGTATGTAAACTGCGGTCAGGATTATGGAGGAGAACTCCCCAGGTAAATAGAATGGATGGCATTTGACTGTTAGGTGTTCAAAATCAGGAGAGCAGGAGTTCAACAAAACCGCTACATTGGAGCATCACTGAGAGTTTATCATGAAACACACACCTCCACCTTTTGCCTTTTCTGAATCAGCAGTTCAGTCTATTCTGTAAATTGAGAAGCCTTCAGGTATGATTATGATTGGCGTGCTGGAAGAAAGCCTTGTCCTGCTCAGACATGGAACACAACATTATCTCATTTCCCTCCAATACACCAATCTTGCCCTCAGGTACTCAATTTTATTCTCCAGCTTCATCCCTCTATGTTTCAGCCTGGCTTGGAGCCCCCCCACCCCGCTTCCGGCCATGGCGATGAACCTTCCTCCGCTTAAAGATGCAGATCCTGCTTGGCCTGCCAAGTACTTCAGAAGATCATGAAATCTGTAGATCATTAAGTTGATTTAAAAGTACACTGCTTAAAGGAAAATTACATGCTGCAGATTACAGTGACAGTAATTCGAAAGATATATTTATTAGTATTGTACATAGTCTGCAGAACGTCGCCATGGTTCACCGGCGCCATCTTGCAGCTTGTAATTGTAATTACATCAAGAATGAGTATCCTGAAGGCCAGGTGAACAGCAAGAACTCAAGCAGAATACAAAAATTGGGAAAAGTAAGGCATTGTGTATACTTGTAAAAAAAATACTCAGCACCAACCTTCAGACTTTCAGAAATGCTGAAAGCTGATTAGCCCTTTTCAACATACAGATCCATTCACTGTAATTGATTCCTTATCAAGGCAGTAAAACGTAAATGGAATGAAAATTCTACTTTGATAATTCTACTTCTTCAGACTTTCATCACATAATGATGCAAACACAGTCAATTTGCTCTAGCTACCCAGACCCACTTTTCCTTCCTCTATTCATGCCACCTGCCTCGACTCCTTATGCTGATTCTCTTTCCTTCACTGTTCCCATTTGTCTTTCCCATCACCCTACTTGGTTCTGTACTCCATCTTCCTCTCCTACCAGTTTCCATCATCTATAGCCCTTGGTGCATCTAACTGTCACCTCCCAGTCTCTTTCACTATCTCTTCCCCCCTCTCTTCCATCAACTAATCACTCACCCTCACCTAGATCCACCTATCGCTTGCTAGCTCTTTTCTCAACCCTCTCGTCACTTTTTTATCCTGGCCATCTCACTCTCATCTTTCAGACCAGAAGATGGAGGTCATAGAATGTAGAACATAGAAATCTACGGCACATTACAGGCCCTTCAGCCCACAATGTTGTGCCGACCATGTAACCTACTCTAGAAACTGCCTAGAATTTCCCTAGTGCATAGCCCTCTATTTTTCTAAGCTCCATGTATCTATCTAAGAGTCTCTTAAAAGACCCTATTGTAACTGCTTCCACCACCGCTGCCGGCAGTGTGTTCCACACATCCACCACTCTCTGTGTGAAAAACTTACCCCTGACATCCCCTTGGTACCTATTTCCAAGCACCTTAAAACTATGCCCCCTTATGTTAGCTATTGCAGCCCTGGGAAAAAGCCTCTGACTATCCACACGATCAATGCCTCTCGTCATCTTATACACCTCTATCAGGTCACCTCTCATCCAACGCTCCAAGGAGAAAAGGCCAAGGACACTCAACCTATTCTCATAAGGTATGCCTTCTAATCCAGGCAACATCCTTGTAAATCTCCTCTGCACTCTCTCTCTGAAATGTCACTCTTCATTTCCCACCAGATGTTGCTTGACCAACTGAGTTCCTCAAGCATCTTTTATGTTGCTCCAAATTCCATAATCTGCAGTTTCTTGTGTCCATTGAATTTCTTCAGATTGACATTTCAAGCATTGGACAATAATTACATTACGTCTGTGTGCACTTCCAGGAGTTACAATGTCATAGTCTTCCTTACAATTGCAAGGATCTTTAGAAGTCTACCATTACCTCTATGGGATTTCTGGGAAGGTACAATTGACTTGAGCTGTGAGCACTGCCATGCATAAATGAAAGCACTAGGGGTCCCCCGTAACCTGAAAGGACACTTTTGAAAATTGTCGTCATGATACAAATGCATGCGACAGGGGTAAAAGTCTGCAGGGACATGATGCTTTCCAACTATAACAAGTAGGAATATGGTAGAAACACACATCAGCAAACATGTATTTTTTTAAAAAGAAGAACATTCAACTCTGGAGTTTACTGTATTGTACTGTACATAAGTAAATGTACAAAGTAACATTAGGCACTGAATTTACTAAATTCCAGTAAAGAAATAATAAAGCAACACACACAAAATGCTGAAGGAACTCAGTCGGCCAGGCAACATCTATGGAAAAGAGTAAACAGTTGACATTTCCGGCCGAGACCCTTCATCAGAACTCTGTAGAAGTTTTATTCTGGAATTTCACTGTAGTTTATTACATGGAATTTTATTGTTGGCTTATGTTGAATAATATTTCAGGATTCAGAAATTCTTAATTAACACATATTAGTAGTAAGTGAGGTGCTTTTCTCATTAGAACTGTGCATCTAAATTGTCTGACAATTCATTAATAGACAATTAAACTAATTGTTGATATGAGATTAATCTGGGAAAAGATTAGCTTTTAAAGATAGATTTAGGAAGGTTGCTTGGTCATAAACAGATTGCTTGTGGATGTGTATGAGGCTTAATGAGATAACTTAATGTTGATTTCCCAATTAGAGTCCTTTCATAAGAATTTGGTATCACTGCCTAATAGCTGATATTCAGCCAAATATTTTGATAATTTCTCTATAGATATTCAAGACAAAAAGGTTGAGGGAAATTTGCACTTAGTTCTACACATTTATTAAGTATTCACCAAGAACTCAGATGGATGTGATCTAGTAACATGTGACATATATGAATGATCAATAGTATATGGGGCGATGAATATATGCGAGGGGGAATACGAATATATGAGTTTGTTAATTGACAAAAAGTTAATCAAATAACTAGGACCCTCTCTGAAAAACGATGTGCATTTATAATGATACCCACAAAATGCTGGAGGAGGTCAGCAGGTCAGGCAGCATCTACTGATGGGAATAAACAGTTGACGTTTTGGGCCGAGACCCTTCATTAGAACTAGAAAGGAAGGGGGAAGAAGTCAGAATAAGAAGGTAGGGGAGGGGAGGAAGAAGTACAAGGTGGCAGGTGATAGGTGAAACTAGGAGAGGGAGATGGGTTAAAATAAAGAACTGGAAAGTTGATTGGTGAAAGAGATAAAGGGCTGGCAAAGAAGGAGTCTGATAGGAGAGGCAAGTCTGAGTGAGCACGTGGTCAAAGAGTCAGAGAGCAGCAGAAATCACATTGGGGGTACAATGAGAGAGGGTCTCACTGAACTCCCATTGAAGAGAAGATTTAAGCTTCTTTAGGGTAGGCATACCTCGAAAAGACTTTGCAGTAGAGCTGTAAATCTTCGATATAAGAGGTACTGCAGATGCTGGAAATTTAAAGCAATACACAAAATGTCCTGGAGGAGCTCAGCAGGTCAGGCAGCATCTATGGATGGGAATTTAAGTTGTGCAAATATACAGCTTCAAGCAGTACGTTATTTGGTTCAATATCCAATGGTGGCTTGTGATTTATATATTTGTTTATTCCAAGCTCTCACATCAGTACTATTTATACTGATTTAACAGGACACATGCTAGCGAGCAGGCAGTAAACTTGGATTACTTCCTTATCTGCGGGTTGTGCTGGTGCAACCCCTCTCACTTCAAATGTTCAGGAGGCTGTTGAAACCACGGATACGCATCCGTGGTTTCAACAGCCTCCTGAACATTTGAAGTGAGAGGGGTTGCACCAGCACAACCCGCAGATAAGGAAGTAATCCAAGTTTACTGCCTGCTCGCTAGCATGTGTCCTGTTAAATCAGTATAAATAGTACTGATGTGAGAGCTTGGAATAAACAAATATATAAATCACAAGCCACCATTGGATATTGAACCAAATAACGTACTGCTGTGACAACTGAAGCTGATGGGAGGCTAGGTATCCTGTGGTGACTGAAGCTCTTCTTGATACCCCATCTACAAAGCAAAGTCAGAACTATGATGGAATACTTTCTACTTGCCTGGATGAATACTGCTCCAACACACAAGTAACTGGAAGAAAGCAGCTCCAATAAATCTCAAGAAGCTCTACACCATCCAGTACAAAATTTACCAACCATAATAAGTTGTTTCAATCCATAACATTATGTCACAACTTAGTATTGGCACATGGCCAAGTGGTTAAGGCGTTTAAGTGCTGAAGGAGAATGTGGATTGTATCATGGAGATTAGTAGCTGGGATATTGGCCTGATCCATTCTCCAAACTAGACCCAAAGGTAATCCATAACTATTTCAGTAGAATATATTTACCATATCTATTTTTAGTGGGATTGAATTAGCCTGTTCCACATTGAAGAAAATGTATATGTTGAATATGCTATGGTAGATATAAAGGCCTGTGGAAACTTTAATTCTTGGTTTAGGTTACTCGAAGTTCTTCATTTCTGTTTCTCCTCAACCTCTGTTAGGTAAAAGCTGCATTTACTCGCACCTATAACAAAGAGACACACTTGACTCCATATGCTCTGCAAGCCATAAAGAAACTGAAACATGGGAGTGGTGCTGGATCATCTCTGGACTCTGAGCTTAATGATGATTCGCAGACAGAGGATGTTCAAGCAGATGAAGCTGAGGATAACTTGGAAATGGGTGGAATGATTAAGGTAGGAGAATGTTTTTCATAAGTCATCGAGATACTGGGACTGCTTCATATTTGCAGTGATGGAATGAAAAGAAATTGCTCTGCAAAGGAACATTGATATTCAGGAATGGGATATAATTAGAAAGGTAATGAAAGTACAAACAAAAGATGGAAATTTTGTTCTTTGCTCCCTATCTGGCTTTAATAAAAGAAATAATTGAGTAATTTTTTTTCCAGTAATATGTGATTGGATTATAATAAGGGGTGGGATTAAATGCTTCAGAATTGTGTTGAATCACATGTTAAAATCAAAAACATGAGTCTAACTACCTCCCCTGACATTTGATGCCATTAACTAACTCTGACCACACCCCCCCCCCAACTCCACTCCCCATCAAACAGTTTCTTGGGGGTCTCAGCACCAGGAGTTCAATTTGACAAGTCATAAAAATGCTGTGACAACTGAAGCTGATGGGAGGCTAGGTATCCTGTGGTGACTGAAGCTCTTCTTGATACCCCATCTACAAAGCAAAGTCAGAACTATGATGGAATACTTTCTACTTGCCTGGATGAATACTGCTCCAACACACAAGTAACTGGAAGAAAGCAGCTCCAATAAATCTCAAGAAGCTCTACACCATCCAGTACAAAATTTACCAACCATAATAAGTTGTTTCAATCCATAACATTATGTCACAACTTAGTATTGGCACATGGCCAAGTGGTTAAGGCGTTTATCTAGTGATCTGAAGGTCGCTAGCTTGAGCCTTGGCTGAGGCAGCTTGTGTGTCCTTGAGCAAGGCACTTAACCACACATTGCTCTGCAACGACACTGGTGCCAAGCTGTATAGGTCGTAATGCCCTTCCCTTGGCCAATATCGGTGGCATGGAGAGGGGAGACCTGCAGCATGGGCAACTGCTGGTCTTCCATACAACCTTGCCCAGGCCTGCGCTCTGGAAACCTTCCAAGGTGAAAATCCATGGTCTCATGAGACTAACGGATGCCTATATAAAAATATCACAACTTTCTCCTGCTCCTAACACCAAACAGATTGATTTCCATCCATGTCTTTTTATACTGGTTTAATTTCATTGTTAGAGGAATGTCCTGGCTAAGATCAAATAACTTTTTCAGTGAATAAAACTGGGCATCATACAATAATGCATTTGTCCATTGAAATTCAAGTTGGACCAAACCTCCAAGCTAATTTCACAGCAGAGCAACTTGAACAACCACTCAGAACTGGTCATGCTGACCTCTAGAATGCTTGATAGCTTTAGATCTTTTAAATCTTGAATTACTTATCGCTTGTGCTGTATATAATGTTTCTTATATTGTGTTTGTGACATGCTAACATGCTGTAAGCAAAATTCTACATTTCAGATATTAGATAAACAATTCTGAACAGTGAAAGCAAATGTATCACAACATCACAGCCTTCTCTTTTGTTCTGTCTGTTCCTCTACACCAGTGGAGGCAGTACCACCCCCCCCCGCAAAGAGGGTGGTTACACGTCGGGCGTTAGGGGGAAAAAGAAGTCATTGGGGGCATTTAAGATTCTTGGGGGGGTAAGTGGCACCCTAACTTGAGGCACGAGACTTGACCAACCATTAATAGAGCAGACATTTCCAAAAAAAAGGATGAAGCACAGGAACTCAGGAAGAACCATAGCTCTGTATGTGGTTAGCCCTCATCACAATGCATCTGAAACGCGACAATCTCATCCGACCTTACCAACCAAACAGACATTATCGGGGATGTATAAGTTAGCATCCAGGGTGCCCAACAGTTCCCCTTGACTCACGGCACGGAATGAGTTCATGCAATTTAACAGTTGGTAAGTCCAGTACACCCTCTCAGCTTTCTCTAGAGATCTACAGAAAACAGGTCGTGCTGGCTGGAACTAAATGATGAAATAGAGCCAATCGGTGAATCTGCCAACCCCGAGGATTCTTCTTGAGGTGTTCAAGGTGACTTCGGTTTCATACATGCGGTCAAGAACCACCTTTGGGGATTATGAGACCTAGGTGATTGGTTTATCATGCTAACTGGAATAGTATAAAGGTAGCTTGCCAAACACCAGCTTTATCCCGACTAATATTTAGATTCCAATCTGAATCCTTGTCAGTGTAATTTTCGCTTTGTGATCATCTTCATCTTCACCTCCCCCTTCCTTTGTGTGCTACCATCGTTCCATCCAGGTCAACTCACTGCCGTCATCACCATCCAATAAACATTCCCAGTTTGTGTTTTTTAAAATTTTAATTTAGCCCTGTTAATGATTGATAAATATGTACAGCATGATCTGTGAGTCTGAAGACAGTGAAGCCTTGAATTCTAATCCTGCTAAGAAACTGAAAGTACAGAAAGAGCATAAATACAATGTTACATACCTGGAGTATGGTTTTATTACATTCCCCTCAGATCACCGAAGCCTCATGTGTCTTATTTGTAATACTGTACTGTCTAATGAAGCCACGTAACCATCAAGATTGCAGGAACACTTCCATAAAAGCCACCCTGAAAAGGCTACTTATGGTAATACACAGTTCTAGAAAATGAATGAAGCATTTGAAAAGTGTTACACATTCCAGTCATTTGCCAAGAAAGGTAAAAATGGCCTTGATAGTGGTCTCATGTTTCTTATAACATTTCCAAAATGATGGCAAACTGTGGAAAACTCACACAATTAGTGAAAGATTAATAATGCCTGCTGTATCAGAAGTGCTCACCACTGTTCTCAAAATGGATACCAGTATTTTAAAATCAATTCCTGTGAGTAATAACTTTGTAGCTTGTCATATTGACGAAATGAGTGAAGACATTGAGTATCAACTATGCACAGAGCTACAAAAACCAGAATTTGGGATACAACTGGATGAGTCAACTGTGCAAGACAACAAGGCATTGCTAATGGCATATGTATGGTTTATCAAAAATGGAAATTTATGAAGAAATTCTCTTTTGTAAAAAGTTAAAAACAAATATCAACAGAGAATCAATCTACAATGAGCTCAAAATGTATATTGAGGATAAAAGTATTCCGATTCAGAACATGGTTTCTTGTGCAACAGATGGAGTACCATATATGACAGGTTGCCATGTTGGTTTGGTGGCATTTATGAAGAGTTCCAAGTCCATTTGCAATCTATTGTGTAATTCATCATCAACATCTCACAGCCAAACACCTTAGCCAGCAACTTTTTTTCAAGCATGACTCTTATAATATCTGCAATCAACAAAATTAAAACTCATCCATTAAATAGCAGAATATTTTGCCAGTTATGCCAAGATAACGATGAAGAGTTTAAACACTTGCTTCTTCACACTGAAGTGTGTTTGCTGTCAAAAGGGTGCTGTTTAAAATATTGCTTTGATCTTTTTGACACTGTGGTTGAATTTTTGCTCAAAATTGACAAGAGCTTGGGAACAAGATTGAACCCCTACATGGAGATGTGACATTACTGTACGACAAAATGAACATTCTAAATATGAAACTAAAGGATGAGAATTTCAATTTAATCCAGGCAAAAAGTGCATTGTCCACTTTTATCAGTGAATTGGAAATATATAAGCAAAACATTGGGAGAATGTTCTCACAGTTTCCCTGCTTAGACAGTATGGCACTCCCTTTCACAAACGGTGATTTGCAAGGGTACTGCTTACAGCTGCAGTCACTGAAGAAGGATTTTCAGAATCAATTCAAGGAGTTGAATGATCTGGAAATTCCGGACTGGGTAATTAACCCATTTTTTTGCAAGGTGAAAGAACAGCAAGAGGAAACAGCAAATAAATTATCGAAATTCAGAATGATGAAGCAAAAATGCTTTTCAAAAATATTGCTTTTTGTGGTATGTGGCTACACTGTCATACAAAGTTTCCTGGTCTTTGGAGAAGAGCCAAACTGCTCTTCATTGCATTTCCATCCTCCTACCTTGTTGAAAGAGGCTTCAGTACAGTGAACCACATACTCACAAAAACAGAAACTGCGTGGACATTGTTACACATGGGGACTTAAGGCTTTTGCTGTCACAGCTTGAACCAGATACTTCAACTCTTGATAAAAACCGTCAAGCTCAAGGATCACATTGATATCGAAGTTGTTGTACAGTGCACAGGTACTGTGTAAGCTTGGTTTAAAGACAAATAAAATTTAAAGCTGAATCATTTTTCTCATGTTAACATATGGTAGACATGTTTTTACACTATGAGGATGCTGGAAAGTATATTGTGCCTAAGAGGGGCATTGGCAAGTATGAAATTGCTTTAGGGGGATGTTGGGCTAAAACAGTTTGGGAAACACTTTCACTGGCATTAAAACTTTTTTGTTTTTTAATTTTTTCACTTCTGATGTTATGTCAGTAATCTGAAAGATCAACTCTATCTATTCTCTTCACAGATGCTTCTTGACATGCTAAGAATCTCCAGTATTTTAACAAGGAAATCTGAAGACACTGGAAGTCAAAGCAATACACACAAAACACTGGAGGAACTCAGCAGGCTAGGCAGCCTCTATAGAAATGAGTAAACAGTGGACTTTTTGGGCTGAGACCCTTCACCCTCCAGTATTTTTTTTAATATATACTGATTTTGGTCCATCTTTCCAATGATCTACTAAGGGGACACTAAGATTCCTGTTAATTATCAACTTTAAAGAAAACTAGCAAAAGATGACACGTCACTGAGCCCTGCTTATATTTGTACTTTAAGTATCCACTTCCACTTCAGGAAAGTCAGATAACTGAAATTATATTTAGGCGGGTTTAACGACTGAATTAAAATAAACTGTTCTGACAAAATGAATCAAATAGATTGAGAAACCTGACATACAGCACAGCAGCAATGGCTGCTTAACAGTAGCTTTTAATTGTAAATACTCATCCCAGTAGCATCATCTTATGTGTCTCCCTGTACTGCATATGAAGTTAATTCTCTTGAATTGGTAAGTTGGTTATCATTCTCCAGAAGTATTTTTTGAGAATGTAACATGTAAAATAAGATGACAGAAAACTAGGTGCTGTGGATGTACTTGGAGTTTCAGAAATCCTCAAATGAAGTCCCACATTAAAAAAAAAGGCATTTAAATTAAAGTGCATGTTATAATAGGAATAAATGGTATTTTTGAGTAGTAAATTATAACTAGTGCAGTACCACAAAGGTTAGTGCTATACAATATACACATTGATTATTTGAATAAAGGAACAGAATGCAACATTTTGAAGTTTGCCAGTGACATTAAGCTAGGTGGGATTGTGAGTTGGCGGTAATATGCAACAAGGCTTTAATGTGAAAAATTAAGTCTGAGTAAGATCCCTGCAAAAGTAGAGTAATATAGATATGTGTGAAATTATCCACGAGTTGAAAAAACAAAACCAACGTATTACTTCAATTGTGTTAGAATGGGAAGTGTTGATGTACAAAGAAACCTAGTTATTGTTTTTGGGCAAACCTACATTTGACATGTGGACAGTATTGAAAGACCAACTGCACAAAATGTTCCAGTGGGAAGGAAGGACAAGGATGGCAAGGTAGAAGAACCCCAAATGTCAAGAAAGGTGGTGCATTTAGTTAAGAAGATAAAGAATGTGCATGTACAGCTCAGAAAGCTAAAATCAAACAGAACTCTTGAATATTATAGAGAAGCCAGAAAAGAACTCAAGAAGGGAATTAGGAGATTCAGAAAGTCCATGAAAAGTCCTTGGTAAGTAGGATTAATGAGAAATCCAAGTTATTCTGAACATACACCACACCAGGATAAAAAGTATAACTAGAGAGTAGATTGTACCACTCAAGGGTATAGGAGAAAACATACTTGGAAGCACAGAATGTGCATAAGGTCTTAAGTGAATACTTTGCATCAGTATTTACCAAGGAAAAGGACATGGGGGATAGGGAGATCACTGTGGAGCATGCTTATTATTTAGGGCATTTTGAGATAGAGAAAGAGATAGTGTTGGGTGTCTTGAAGGACATTAAGCTGGTTAAGTTTCTAGGGCCTGATGGGATATACTCCAGGTTATTAAGAGAGTCAAGAGATGAGATTGCTGGACCCTTGACCAATATCTTTGTGTGCTTTCTAGCCATATGTGAGGTCTTGGAGGACTGACAAGTAGGTAATATTGTTCCATCATTTAAGAAGGAAAATGAGATAATTACTGGAAATCTTAGACCAGTGAGTTTCATAACAATGGCAGGGAAGCTTCCGGAGATAATTCTTAGCGATAGAATTTATGAGCATTTAGACAAACATGTGGTTGATGGCCTTTATTCTGCCTGGAGGTCTGTAACTAGGGATGTTCCACAAGGGTCCATACTGGGATTTCTGCTGTTTGTGATCTGTACAGATGAAAACATAGATGAGTGGGTTAGTAAGTTTGCAGGCAATATTGGTGGTATTGTGGATAGCATAGCAGACTGCCAAATGATTCAGCAGAATATAAATAATTTGCAGATGTGGGCAGAGAAATGGCAGATGGAGTTTAACCTGGCTAAATATAAATATGATATCTCTTTGAGAGATCAAGTGTCAAGAAACAGCAGACTGTTAATGGCATGACCCTTAACAGTGTTGATGTACAGAGGGATCTTGGGGTCCATGTCCATAATTCTCTGTAAGTGGCTACAGAGGTTGACAGGGTGGTAAGAAAAAAAGGTATATGCCATGCTTGCCTTTATTAGTTGAAGAATTGAGTTTGGGGTCAGGAAGTTTTGTTGGTGTTTTATAAAACCCCATTTACTCCACATCTAGAGTATGGCATTTAGTTCTGGTTGCCACAGTGTAGAAAGAATGTCAAGGCTTTGGAAATGGTGCAAAAGAGTTTTACCAGGATGCTGTTTGGATAAGAGGGATGGTTGAACGAACTTGAGTTGTTTTCTCTGGAGTGGCAGAAGCTGAGGAGAGATCTGATAGAGGTTTATATGAGTATTAGAGGCATAGAGAGAAAAGACAGCACTGTCTTCTTCCCAGTGATGAAATGAGGCAATTGCCAGGAAAGAAATTGCAGAGGCCCTTATGGAGATATTTACTTCATTTTTAGGAAAATGTCAGGACAGGCTAAGGAACTACAAGCTGGTGAAACTGACCTCAATTGCAGTGAGGTTACTGGATGGAATTTAGAGAGAAAAGATTTATCATCACTTAGATAGTCAAGGCTTGATCAAGAATAGTCAGCATGTTTTTGTGCATTAGAGGTCATGACTGACATTTTTGGAATTTTTTTGAAGAGATAATTAAGGAGCTAGATGAAGGAGGAGCAGTGGGTGGTGTCGACAGGGACCTCAGTAAAGTCTTTGACAAGGTCCCACATGGCAGGCTGATGTGGAAGATTAGATTGTATGGGATTCTGGGGAGTTAGTGAGGTGGATTCACAATTGGTTTGATGATATGTGGAGCAATATAAATGTACATGGCATGATTGGCAAATCTGAATCTAAATTAGGGCGTCTTGTTGAGAGTGAAGCTGGTTACAATGAATTGCAAAGAGACCGTGATAAGTTAGGGACATGGATTGAGGAATGGCAAATGGATTTCAACTTAGATACTTGTGAGGTAATGCATTGTAGACATTCAAACCAGTGCAAGACTTAAACAGCGAATGGCAGGATATTGACGAGTTTTGTGGAACAGAGAGACCAGGGAGCACGTGTACAATTTGCTGAAAGTGGTCATGCTAGTAGACAGAGTGGTGAAGATATTTAACATGCCTGTTTTTACCAGTCAGAACATCAAGATTAGGAGTAGGAACATTATATTGCAGTTATCTAAGTTGTTGGAGAGCTGCACTTTGAGTTTTACATATAGCTTTCATCACCAGTTTTCCCTCTAAGGTGTGTGTGTGGGTGTGTGCAGACATTTCTTGCTACTAGCACACAAAGGAAGTTAAACTGCGCACAAAAGGTTGTCACCCTCTTTCTCGTTAGCATGTTAAGTACATTTCATGATCATATGCAATCACATTTCCTTTTCTGGTTTCTGATTCGAACAGTGTTGACAACGTCGAATTTGCAATGATTTGCCTGCAGATTTTAGAAATGGCTTATTTATTCTGTTTTTATTGAAGAAATTATTGATTCACTATATCGAATTCCAAAGAAGCAAAGGGCATGAAGTGCAAAAGGTCTGCTAGTTCATTTAAAGTGGAATGGCTTAATGAAACAGCAGAAACTGCTACACTGAAAGCCCATGAGGTCAGGAACGTGCAGCTATGAGAAATATCTATGTAAAATACAGAAACTGGTGTTACCTGTGTGTATTGTTGTGGTGCAGAAGTTGCTGGAGAATTCACAAGTGGAAAGAAGTGGAGTGATATTTGGAAACTTAACTTTTTAAAGCATCACTTAGCAAACAAATCACATATGGGTGGTGTACAAAAGCTCCAGTGGGAAAATCCTTCATTACCTGCTACAGCCTGCTACGCATGTTTTGTGAGAGTGCAGATGAACGGGAGCAAAAATGATCAAATCCATATTTGATATGGGATATCCATATATGAACGGGAGATCAAAGTTTTTATTTACAGTGTTTTGATAGTTGTTAAATTGAATCCCACTAAATATAAAATTCGGTGTGAACATTTTGTTGTCACTGGGCAAAAAATTGCACAGCACAAGATTTTTGTGCAGACTGGTTATTACATATACAGGTGTCCCCCGCTTTTCGAACGTTCACTTTACGAAACCTCACTGTTACGAAAGACCTACATTAGTACCCTGTTTTCGCTTTCAGAAGGTGTCTTCACTGTTACGAAGAAAGGCAGCGCGCGATAAAAGGCATCGCGCGCCCCGAGCAGCCACTCTCCCCCAGATTTGGAACGGCATTGCTTTAACACGTTGCATTGAGCAGCCGTTAGCAAGATGAGTTCTAAGGTGTCGGAAAAGCCTGAAAGAGTAAGGGTGTTACACTCAGCATAAAACTAGACATAATTAAGCTTTTCGATCATGGTGAACAAAGCAAGGACAAAGCGAGTTTGGCTTGTGGAAGTTGACGAAGATGATGTTGAAGAGGTTTTGGCATCCCATGACCAAGAACTGATAGATGAAGAACTGATGCAATTGGAAGAGGAAAGGATAACAATTGAAACAGAATGCAGTAGCGAAATGAGCGTGAAGCAACTGCGTGAGATTTTCGCTGCAATGATAAAGTACGACTTTAATTTTGAAAGGATACGTAGGTTTAGGGGATATTTGCAGGATGGTTTGAGTGCTTACAAACAACTGTATGATAGAAAAATGCACAAGGCTCAGCAGTCAAGCAAGCCTTCCACATCAGCCACAGCAGACCTCGACCTTCGACATCGAGGCGGGCAGTCATAGGAGAAGATGAGCTGCCTGCCCTGATCGACGATGAGATGACACCCCCGTGTCCCACTACCCCAACACCCGGGCCCCGGACAGATACTGTACCGATTCGCGAAGTACGCAGCGGTAGCCGGGAGGCACACAGCACATCTTTAAGAAAAAAGCCGAAATAAACATGCTAATTAATTAGGTGCCGGCTAGCACGTAATTATCGGCCCAGATCAGAGGCGATGCAATCGGCAATCGCCTCTGATCTGCACCAACATTTACGTGCTGGGCAGCACCTAATTAATTAGCATGTTTATTTCGGCTTTTTTCTTAACGATGTGCTGTGTGCCTCCCGGCTACCGCTGCGTTCTTCATGGCAATGTATCGGGTCGGCGGCCCGGAGGGTGGGGGCCACTGCACCACCCAGCCTGTGACAAGTCAGTCTAACACACCATCATCAGTGTGCTCGGTGCTGTTTTCCCAATTCCGGTAAATGATACTACACTGTACATACATTATTTCTACTTTATATAGGCCGTGTATTTTTACATGTTATTTGGTAGATTTGGCAGCTTCATAGTTTAAAGGTCACTGGAGAGCGTGTTTATGCCAACAGCGCTTGCATGAGATTTTCTGCCGAGAGCGCTTGCATGAGATTTTCGCTATGGAGATCTGTGCAGGCAATCGTTGTAGAGAAGTATTTCTACTTTATATAGGCTGTGTATTTATCATATCATTCCTGCTTTTACTATATGTTACTGTTATTTTAGGTTTTATGTGTTATTTGGCATGACTTGGTAGGTTATTTTTGGGTCTGCGAACGCTCACAAAATT
This sequence comes from Mobula hypostoma, assembly GCF_963921235.1. Classification (NCBI taxonomy): domain Eukaryota; kingdom Metazoa; phylum Chordata; class Chondrichthyes; order Myliobatiformes; family Myliobatidae; genus Mobula; species Mobula hypostoma. The sequence goes on along the minus strand of NC_086099.1, from coordinate 68,874,227 downwards.
TTCCCATATAAATAAATGGTGATTGCTTCTTCGCTTTACGACATTTCGGCTTACGAACCGTTTCATAGGAACGCTCTACCTTCGGATGGCGAGGGAAGAGTGTTCATCTTCCTGTTACAAGAAAAACAGTGGGAGAGGGGTGAAAGAGAGATTTACAAGAATGTTATCTGGACTAGAGGGTCTGAGCTATAGGGAGAGCTTGCCACACTGGATCTTTTTTCTTTGGCATGTAGGAGAATTAGGGGTGACTTCAAAAAAGTTTACAAAATCATGAGGGATGTGGATCAGGTGGATGGTCATTGTCCTTTCCCCAGGGCTGGGGAGTCCAAGATTAGAGGGCACAGATACAAGATAAGAGGGGAGAGATGTAAAAGAGAGTTGAGACACCTTCTTTACACAAAGGTCAGTGAGAATGAGCTGCCTGAGAAAGTGGTCAAGTTGGGTACAATTGCAACACTTACGAGGTATTTGGATGACACAGAGACTAGGGGCTTGGAGGATTAGGGCACAGCGTGGGCAACTGTGACAACCCAGGAATGATGCTGGGTTGGTGTGGATCAGTTGGGCCAAAGGGTCCACTTCTGTGCTGTATTACTCTGCTTCTATGACCCTAACTGTCTAATGCCAGAGGGCATGCATTTAAGGTGAGAGGGGATAAGTTTCAAGGAGATGTGTTGCCAAGTTTCTTTTACACAGAGAGTGGTGGGTGCCTGGAATGCAGTGCTACGGGTGCTGGTCATGGAGGCAAATACAATAGAGGAATTCAAGAGGCTCTCAGGCACATGATTGTGCAGGAAATGGAAAAATATGGTCATTTTGTAGACAGAAGAAAATAGTTTGAGCATTTAATTAAAGGTGGTAATGAATCAGCGTATAGGAAGGAGAATGAAAATCTGACTAAATAGTGCCACAACAACAACCTCCAACTCAATGTCAGTAAGACCAAGGAGCTGATTATTGACTTTGGTTGGAGGAAACCTGAGGCCCATGAGCCAGTCCTCACCGAAGGATCAGAAGTGGAGTGGGTTAGCTACTTTAACTTCCTAGGTTTTATTATTTTGGAGGATCTGTCCTGGGTCTAGTACATAAATGCAATTACAAAGAAAATATGGCAGCACATCTACTTAGGAGTTTGCGAAGATTCAGCATGACATCCAAAACTCTGACAAACTTCTACAGATGTGTGGTGGAGACTATACTGATTGGCTGCTGCATCACAGCCTGGTATGGAAACACCAATGCCCTTGAATGGGAAATCCTACAAAAATAGTGGAATGACCCAGTCCATCATGGTCTCCACCACTGAGCACATCTACACAGAGCATTTCACAGGAAAGCAGCAGCCATCCTCAGGAACCCCCACCACCCAGGTCATACTGTCTTCTCACTTCTGCCATCAGGAATAAGGTAAGGAGCCTCAGGACTTACACCACCGGGTTCAGGAACAGTTGTTACCCCTTAACCTTCAGTCTCTTGAACCAGAGGGGATAACTTCACTCACCCCAAAACTGAACTGTTCCCACAAGCTATGGACTCACTTTCAAGGACTCTTCATCTCATGTTCTTGATATTTATTGCTTATTTATTATTTTCTTTCTTTTTGTATTTGCAGTTTGATGTCTTTTGCACACTGGTTGTCTGCCCTGTTGGCATGGTCTTTCATAGATTCTATATGATTATTGGATTTACTAACTATGCCCAGAAGACAATGAATTTCAGGTTTGTATATGGTGACATTTGTGTATTTTCACATATGTACTTTAATAAAAACATTACTTGGAACTTTAACATTGTTTAGATAGAAAGGATTAGTTTAGTTGGCCATTTAACTAACTGAAATTAGCTTGGAACAACATAATGGGCTGAAGGGCCTGTTCTGGTGCTGAGTCATTCTACATTGTATACTCTTCAATGAAGGCAAATACGAGTTGCTGTGAACAGTTAAAAGACCAATTTTATGATGACCTTGAGTGAAAATTAATTTGAATACAGGAGCATAGATGTCTTACAATATATACATAAAGCCTTGGTGAGACCACACTTGGAGTGCTGAATCCAGTTTTCAATTCCTAAACTAAGAATGGCGTGCAACAAAGGGTTACCAGTTTCATTCCTGCGATAGCAGGGACTGCAATACAGGCAGAGAGATTAGGTTGACAAGGGTTATATTCTCCAGAGTCTGGAAAAAATGAATAGTGGATCTCATTGAAAATTCCAAGGCTTTGATAAGGCGAGACAGTCTAGATGCCGTTGGATGCTTATCCTGGCAGATTGCTGAAAACAAGGAGTCACAATCTTACTTTTCAAGAAATTTAGGTTGAGATTAACAGATATTTGTTTACTCAAAGGCTGGTGACCCTGTGGAATTTTCTAATACTTTGGACATAGACACTAGGTTGCTGAATATACTTAAGAAGAAGAATTTTCTAAATTGAAAAGACATCAAAGAGATGTCAGTTAAAATAGAGATGGTTGACAGCTTCAGTTCCATGGTGTAAATAATAAAACCATAATACTTACAGAAGTATTCCCCCCACTGGAAGTTTTTATGTTTTATTATTTTACAACATTGAATCACAGTGGATTTAATTTGGCTTTTTTGACACTGATCAACAGAAAAATACTCTTTCTTGTCAAAGTGAAAACAGATCTCTGCAAAGTGATCTAAATTAATTACAAATATAAAAGACAAAATAATTGATTGCATAATAAAGGGAATTACAGAGACATGACAGTGGAGCTTGCCCAAGAGGATTGGAGGAGGATACTGGCGGGGATGACAGCAGAGTAGAAGTGTCTGAAGTTTCTGGGAATAGTACAGAAGGCGCAGGATAGATATGTCCCACAGAAGAAGTTGTTCTCAAATGGCAAGGGTAGGCAATCATGGCTGACAAGGGAAGTTAAGGACTACATAAAAGCGAAGGAAAGGGCATATAAGGTAGCAAAAGTGAGTGGGAAGTTGAATGATTGGGAAGCTTTTAAAATTCAACAAAAGGAAACTTAAAAAGCTATAAGAAGGGAAAAGATGAAATATGAGGGCAAACTAGCCAATAATATAAAGCAGGATACTAAAAGTATTTTCAATTATGTAAAGAGTAAAAGGGAGGTGAGAGTTGATATTGGACCACTGGAAAATGACACTGATGAGGTAGTAATAGGGGACAAAGAAATGGCAGATGATCTTAGTGTGTACTTTGCATCAGTCTTCTCTTTAGAAGACACTAGCAGTGTGCCAGAGGTCAGTGAGTGTTAGGGAGCAGAAGTGAGTGCCATTGCTATTATAAAGGAAACAGTGCTAGGGAAACTGAAAGGTCTTGGGGTTGATGATCAGATGGACCGATGGTCCAATGGGTGGCAGGAGCAGGCCGGTGATGCTTGTTTAAAAGGAGAGCTTCACAGGTGTTCAGGCTTATTCCAACGGTCCAATCAGCAGCAGAAGCAGGCCACAGCAACAAGGTTTCTCACAGGTCAGCGACACTTGTTTAAAACTACAAGAGGGACAAAGTGGGGCAATCAGTGGTGAGAGTAGCAGTGTCAGGTTTTGACTCAAAGGAGGATTCGGCTCAAAAGAGTTGTTGGCTTTGGGTATTAACTTCTGTTAAGGTTCCTTTAGGATGTGGATATAGAGAGAGTGCAGAGGAGATTTACAAGGATGTTGCCTGGATTGGAGAGCATGCCTTATGAGAATAGGTTGAGTGAACTTGGCCTTTTCTCCTTGGAGTGACAGAGGATGAGAGGTGGCCTGATAACATGATGACAGGCAACCTGATAACATGATGAGAGGCATTGATCGTGTGGATAGCCAAAGGCTTTTTCTAAGGTCTGAAATGGCTAATACAAGGGGGCATAGTTTTAAGATGCTTGGAAGTAGGTACAAGGGGATGTCAGAGGTAAGTTTTTCACACAGAGCGTGGTAGGTGCGTGGAATGCAGTGCCAGTAACAGTGGTAGAGGCAGGTACAATAGGGTCTTTTAAGAGACCTTTAGTTAGGTACTTGTTGCTTAGAAAAATAGAAGGCTATGCAGTAAGGAAATTCTAGGCAGTTTCTAGAGTAGGTTACTGTTTCTAGAGAAGCACCTGTAATGTCCTGTACATTTCTATGTTCTGTGTTTATTTTTCTCTTGCTGTACCCAGCGTAGTCAATGGCCATTGTGTGTTCCTCATGCCAGATGTTAAGAGTCGTGGGAGAACTATATCAGCTCCTTGAAGATCATGCTAGGGATCTGGAGCGGCAGGTGGATGTCCTTCGGTCTGTATGGGAGAGTAAGGAGAGAATTGATCAGAGTTATGCAGATGTAGTCACCCCGAAGTCACAGGAGGTGAGTAGCTGGGCGACTGTCAGGAAAAATGGAAATGTGAATAGGCAGTTAGCACAGAGCACCCCTGTGGCTATTCCCCTCAAAAGTAAGTATACTGTTTTGGATACTGTTGTGGGGAATGACCTTTCAGTGAAATGCCATGGAGACTGGGTTACTGGCACTGAGCATAGGTCCGTGGAGCAGAAGGGAAAGAGGGAGAAGAGGGGAGTAGTGATAGGGAACTCAATAGTCAAAGGAACAGACAGGAGATTATGTGGATGTGAACAGAACACCCGGATGGTATGTTGCCTCCCAGGTGCCAGGGTCATGGACATCTCGAATCACATCCACAAAATTTTGGAGAGGGAGGGAGAGCAGGCAGATGTCTTGGTACATATTGGTACCATAACATAGGAAGGAAAAGCAAATTTAGAGAACTGGGTAGTAAGCTGAGAAGCAGGACCTCTTGGGTAGTAATTTCTGGATTGCTGCCTGTATCACAGCACCAGTGAGGGTAGAAACGGGATGTTTTGGCAGATAAATGCATGGCTGAGAAACTGGTGCAGGGGGCAAGGCTTCAGGTTCTTGGATGATTGGGATCTCTTCTGGGGGAGGAAGTAGTACCTATTCAAAAGTGACGGGTTGCACCTGAACCCGAGGGGAACCTGTCAGAAGGGCAATGTTATGATAGTCATGGGAGATATCAACACGCAGGTCGATTGAGAAAATCAGGTTGGAAATGAATCTCAAGAGAGTGAGTTTACTGAATGCCTACAAGATGGCTTTTTAGAGCAGTTTGTCATTGAGCCTACTAGGGGATCAGCTATACTGGATTGGTGTTATGTAATGAACCAGAGGTGATGAGGGAGCTGAAGGTAAAAGAACCCCTAGGAGACAGTGATCACAAAATAATTGAGTTCAACTTGAAATTTGATGGGGAGAAAGTAAAGTCTGATGTAGCATTATTTCCGTGGAGTAAAGTAAATTACAATGGTATGAGACAGAAGTTGGCCAAAATAAATTGGAAGGAGATGCTGGCAGGGATGACAGCAGAGCAGCAGTGGCATGAGTTTCTAGGAAAAATGTGGGAGGTGCAGGATAGATGTATTCCAAAAACAAAGAAATACTCAAAAGGCAAAATAGTACAGCTGTGGCTAACAAGGGAAGTCAAAGCTAATATAAAGGCAAAAGCAAAAGACGGGCATACAACAAAGCAAAAATCAGTGGGAAGACAGAGGACTGGGAAGCTTTAAAAACCCCATAGATAGCAACTAAAAGAATCATCAGAAGGGAAAAGATGAAATATGAAAACAAGTTAGCAAACAATATCAAAGTGCATAGTAAAAGCTTTTTCAAGTATGTAAAAAATAAAAGAGATGACAGTGGGTATAGGGCCATTAGAAAATGAGGCCGGAGAAATAATAACGGGGGTCAAGGAGATGGCAAATGAACTAAATTAGTATTTTGCATCAGTTTTCACTGTGGAAGACACTAGCAGTGGTCCAGATGTTGAAGGTGTGAGGGAAGAAAAGTGAGTGCAGTTACTATTACAAGGGAGAAGATATTCAAAAAGCTGATAGACCTAAGGGTACGTACGTCACCTGGACCAGATGAATTGTACCCAGGCCTCTGATAAAGGTAGCGATGGAGATTGTGGAGGATTAATAATGATCCTTCAAAAATCATTGGACTCTTCTATGGTGCCAGAGGACTGGAAATTTGCAAATGTCACTCCACTCTTTAAGAAGGGAGGAAGGCAGCAGAAAGGAAATTATAGACCAATGAGCCTAACCCCAGTGGTTGGGAAGAAGTTGGAGTCAATTTTTAAGGATGAGGTTATGGAGTACTTAGTGACACAGGGCAAGTTAGGACAAGGTCAGCATGGTTTTCTTAAGGAAAAATTTTACCTGACTAATCTGTTGGAATTCTTTGAGGAGATTACATATAGGATAGATAAAGGGGACGCAGTGGATGTTGTAAACACAAAATACTCTGCAGATGCTGGAGTCAAAGCAACGCTCACAACACGCTGGAGGAACTCAGCAGGTCGGGCAGCATCCGTGGAAACGATCAGTCAACGTTTTGAGCCGGAATCCTTCATCAGGACTGAAGAGGGAAGGGGCAGAGGCCCTATAAAGAAGGTGGGAGGAGGGTGGGAAGGAGAAGGCTGGTAGGTTCCAGGTAAAAAACCAGTAAGGGGAAAGATAAATGGGTGGGGGAGGGGAAGCAGGGAGGTGATAGGCAGGAAAGGTGAAGAAGGAATAGGGGAAAACACAATGGGTAGTAGAAGGAGGCAGAACCATGAGGGAGGGGATAGACAACTGGAGGAGGGGGTAGAGTGAAATAGGGATAGGGGAAGGGGAAGGAGGGAATTACCGGAAGTTGGAGAATTCTATGTTCATACCAAGGGGCTGGAGACTACCTAGAAAGTATATGAGGTGTTGCTCCTCCAACCTGAGTTTAGCCTAATCATGGCAGTAGAGAAGGCCATAATTGGAGTATGGGGGGATCTCATTGAACCTTTCGAATGTTGAAAGGCCTAGAAAGAGTAGATGTGGAAAGGATGTTTTCCATGGTGGGGAGTCAAGGACAAGAGGGCACAGCCTCAGGTCAGAGAGGTGTACATTTAAAACAGAGATGCGGAGAAATTTCTTTAGCCAGAGGGTGGAGAATTTGTGGAATTTATTACATAGAGACATAGAAAACCTACTGCACAATGCAGGCCCTTTGGCCCATAAAGCCGTGCCGAACATGTCCCTATCTTAGAAATTACCTCGGGTTACCCATAGTCCTCTATTTTTTTAAGTTCCATGTACCTATTCAGGAGTCTCTTAAAAGACCCTACTGTTTCTGCCTCCACCATTGTCGCCAGCAGCCCATTCCACACTCTCACCACTCTCTGCATAAAAAACCTACCCCTGACATCACCTCTGTACCTTAAAACTGTGCCCTCTCATGCTAGCCATTTCAGCCCTGGGAAAAAGCCTCTGACTATCCACACGATCAATGCCTCTTATCATCTTATACACCTCTATCAGGTCACCTCTCATCCTCTGTCACTCCAAGGAGAAAAGGCCGAGTTCACTCAACCTATTCTCATAAGGCATGCGCCCCAATCCAGGCAACATCCATGTAAATCTCCTCTGCACCCTTTCTATGGTTTCCACATCCTTCCTGTAGTGGGGCAACCAGAACTGAGCACAGTACTCCCAAGTGGGGTCTGACCAGGGTCCTATATAGCTGCAACATTACCTCTTATCTCTTAAACTCAATCCCACAATTGGTGAAGGCCAATGCACGGTATGCCTTCTTAACCACAGAGTCAACCTGCGCAGCATCTTTGAGTGTCCTTTGGAGCTTACCACAGGCAGCTGTGGGGCCCAGGTCATTGGGTGTATTTAATGCAGAGGTTGATCAGTTCTTGATTGGACATGGCATCAAAGGTTATAGGGAGAAAGATGGGGAGTGGGGCTGAGGAGGGAACAGAAGGATCAACCATGATGGAATGGTGGAGCAGACTCTATGGGTTGGATGGCCTAATTCTGCTCCTATGTCTTATGGTCAAATCATTACTGGTGCAGCCTATTGGTTTTAGAAGTCACATAATTAATTAAATGGAGATCTGTTTTTGGAGACCTGTGTGCAGCCAAGGTGTTTCAATTGATTGTGGTAAAAAATACACCTTTATCTGGAAGGTCCAACTGCTGGAGAATCAGTCTCCTGGCAAAAACTATATCATGAAGACAAGAGAACACTCCAAGCAACTCCACAAAAAGATTATTGAAAAGCACAAGTCTGGAGATGGATACAAGAAAATTTCCAAGTCTCTGAATATCCCTTAGAGTACAGTTAATTCAATCATCAAGAAATGGAAAGAATATGGCACAGCTGTAAATCTGCCTAGAGCAGACCGTACTCAAAAAATGAATGAGTGTGCAAGGAGATGAGTGAGGGAGATCACCAAGAGACCTATGACAGCTTTGGAGGAGTTACAAGCTTCAGTGGCTGAGATGGGAGAGACTGTGCATACATCAACTATTGCCCAGGTGCTTCACCAGTCGCAGCTTTATGAGAGATTGGCAAAGAGAGAGCCACTGTTGAAAAAAATTCACATGAAATCTTGGCTAGAGTTTGCCTCAAGGTATATGGGAGATTCTGAAGTCGGCTGGAAGAAGGTTCTGTTGTCTGATGAAACCAAAATTGCGCTTTTTGGCCATCAGACTAAACATTGCACATCATCAAAAACATGTCATCCTGCCGTGAAGCATGGTGGTATCCTTCTGTTTTAATACTCTAAAAAGACCTCTGAAAATGCTGATTATTATCAGGCCTTGTGGTGCAACAGTAGCGCATCTGCTCCAAATCAGAAGGCTGAGTTTTCGAATCACATCTGGGTCATAAACCTTGTGTTGGATTGTGTCATCACAGTGTTGTGGTGAGTCCGATCTGTGGCTCTTTCTGGAATTCAAAGAATTTTTCCTTTTGGCAGATAACTGACAGATATGCAGTTATTTCTCCTCTTTGAACAAGTTCAGAAATGAAGTGCTAATGTTTTGCAGAGACAGGCTGAATGGCCCAATTCTGCTCTTGTACCTTATGGTCTGATAAACTCCTGATCTCTCTGTTTACCTCATTATGGTTCTTGCACATCTATATACTGCTAAAACTCTCATGCTTTGTCTGTCTGTCTGTGACCTCCAATTAGCACAAATGGTGCATTACAGCGGCAATTTTTTTGGCTAAATCGAATTAAAATGCGCTAACTTACAGAATGTAGGCAAAGTTCAGGGTTATATATTTGTATAAAATTGCTCATTCGCAAAAATCACCAGACTCCCTTTTAACCCGAGAGCCGATCAACCATCATGGAAACGGGACGCGACAGCCCAATGCATGCTCACAGCCAGCCTCAGCAGCGACACCAACTGGAGCAAAAGGGCAGGGCACCTTTATTTTGAGTGGTCACATTCTGCTAATCACCATCAGCATGTGCAGGATTGGGAAAGATATAACTGCCACCCATCAATAACAGATAATTAAATCTTATTGCAATGACGTACTTCGAGACACCCATAAGCCCCTTTGCTGCAGTCAAACAACAGTGGTGACTATATCATGCCCATCTAGGACAGCGCCAACCACATCATTGAGAATAATCACCATCCTTTGGTGTTACTGCTTTGTACCTTCTAATCAGCATTAGGGTAAAAAAAAGGTCAGCCTAATTATGCTGCGTGGAAAGGGAAGGGGGACGTTATGGTCAAGAGATGATGCCAAACATTGTCGGGAAGCGGCAAGGAGAGGGAGAGAACAAGAATCAGATGAGCCAGGGCCGCATGACTCCAGGATCAAAGAGTCAGGACAAAAAAAGATGAGAGAAGAAGAGACAGAGGAGGTCAGACATGCACGTCTCCAGGATCAGAGACAAACAACAAACAGCAGAAGGGATGAAGAGACGGGGGATGAAAGGGTTGCACGTCTCCAGAATGACAACGAGAGGCACAGGGTGGCAGATAAACCAGAAATGATGCCATCAAAAGTGTCCTTCATTAAATGAAGAGCAGCTATATTTGCTTTGCTATGCGTCATTCTTCTTTAATAAACTGAGGTTTTCTACTTTAGTTTCCAAAGCAAAGCGATACCAATAGCATTCAGGAAAATTTAATGTTCATTCTGGTCACATCAGACTGCACTACCCTTCTCTCAAAGGGTGTCCCAACAGGACACCCCGTTGTCTAGTTACTTCTCTACCTACATTGCACTTTCTCCGCCAGGGACGGTGCTAAGGTGGTGACAGCTGGTGCTATAGCCCCAACAGAAATTGCAATAGCACCGGCGTAGCACCACCAAGAAATTAACTGAAATTTCACATACAAATTGCAGCTGCTTTGCTTTCTCTGTATACTTTTGAATACAGCTTGTTTCTCCAGTTGATCTAATTAAACCATGCCCCCCAATTACCATAGGACCCACGCAGCAATAAAGTTATAAACTCTGTCCGGTCCACTCTACACTTCTGCTTATTCATTCATTGTCAATGTCTTGCTGATGCTGCCCTGAGATCAGTTAAGCTGATCTAAGATCATTTAAGGTGGTGATGTCACTCACTCTCACTCACATGAGAGATTGATAGTGTACATCCAGGCGCAGATCCATGGTCTCACGAGTCTATCGGATGCCCCCCACACACACACACACACACATTGTGCTTTTACAAGCTAGCGTCGGCCTGGCACATGCATTATTTTGGCCGGCGTGAAAAATAGATCGATTTCTAGTGAGAAAACAACTTCATCCAGAGGAATCAGTGGCGTCTCAACCTGAGCCTGTCTTAATTGAAAGTGACATGCAGAAAGAAGTAAGTGGGGATGAGGATGACAGCAGTTCATCGAAGGAGTGTGAGGGCGAAGTAGAGGAACAAGAAATGGAGCGGGATTCGGAAGAGAACATGGATGAAGCTGCTCTTAGTGCTAGTAAGAATGCTGTTAGCGATGTTAGCCAGCAGCCTGAGGAAGGACCCCGTCAGCCAGCATTGAAAAAGTACCCTTTGCTGCTCTCAACAGTTTGGCAATCAGCAAAGGAGTTTTATTCGTGGCTGATTTGACTGACTAGAATATTCGATCAGGAAAGATACTACATTCTGCTTCGCATGCAGGCATTTCCTGTGTGGAGGACATGGGTTCCATTCTGAGTCTACCTTCACTGTCACCGGTTACCGCAACTGGCGGAAAGCTACAACAGCTTTCAAAATCCACCAAGTAAGTGCAGCTCATAAGTTTGCTACGGAGGCACGGGCTGAATTCAGATTGAGAAAACAAGACGGTTCAAGATTGGGAAATATGCTTGACAAAGGACATGCAAAGATTGACCAAAAAATCATGAGTATATGAGAGCAGTGGTTGAGTCTCTAGCAAGGACAGACAGTGAATGACACAGTGGAATTTCTAGCTCCAATGAGACCCTAACGCGATGCATTTATAGATTTATACAAACTAATCTGCATATCACTGACTCTACCTGTGACATCTGCCTCATGCAAACAGAGTTTCTCTTGCCTCAGACGCCTCAAAAACTACCTATGGAATAGCAGCATCGATGTTCGGAACAGCAACTTGGCCATGTTGGCCATAGATAGCCGGAGGAACAAAGCACTTGACATCCAGAAAATCAATGATGCTTTCGCCGCCAATCACAACAAAAGATGGATTGTACTTCTCTGAAAACATCAATGGTGAGTGCAAACAACAGGAATTCTGCAGATGCTGGAAATTCAAGCAACATACATCAAAGTTGCTGGTGAACGCAGCAGGCCAAGCAGCATCTCTAGGAAGAGGTGCAGTCGACGTTTCAGGACGAAGGGTCTTGGCCTGAAACGTCGACTGCACCTCTTCCTACAGATGCTGCTTGGCCTGCTGCGTTCACCAGCAACTTTGATAATGGTGAGAGCAGTTGATTTTTTAAAAATTTTGGCCAAGACTAATGCTGATTATTATTATTATTATTTTGTGGTGGATACCCCATAGTCCTTATGTTTCCTGCACATCCTAAACTATTACATTTACTGCTATTAAGCCTACTGGTTTTGCTTAGACCTCCAAGTGGTGATTCTGTTGATTGTTGTTTTAAATTCAGTAGCTGAATTAATTTGAGGTATTGCATGGTCAGAGTATGATTTGTCCAACCTTGCATCTGTTATTTGCCTTATTTGACTTTAATAACTGTGTGTCTTTTGACCTTTTCTGTCTATGTAATGCAAATAGCAGTGGATATTGTGGGTTAGTGTTGTGTTTTTCAGTTGAAAAACACGCATTTGATGCTGATTGCGGGATTGGTGCGTGATTCACATTGTGCGCTGTGGGTCAGATGCTCTGTTGGTTCATTTGTTTATGCTCTGTGTAGCCCTGGTTGTCTCTGATGCTGTTGACACTGTCACAGTTCACTTCTGTATTATATTTATCAATTGCTGTTGCTTGTGAATCAAGAGGCATTTATAGTAGGCACATAATGCTTGAAACTGACTCTTGAACGCCACGTGTCTGACCTTGTGAATACATATTACCATATAGCACATCCCTCAGCACCATCACCGAATGATTCAGCCCCACTGTGGCACCAGCAAGACAAAATCTCTGGGGCCGCTACTGTTCTGTAACTGTAACACTGTAGTTTTCATTTGTTTTTCTTCTCTCTTTTGTTCTACCTCAACGTACTTATGTATGCAATGATCGGTATCGAGGCAAGCAAACAAAAGCTTTTACCTCTATCTTAGTACAGGTGATAATAATTAACCAAGTACTTATTTGAGTTAATCAGCTAGAATCTTACTGAAAGGTGGTGGAGACTTGCAGGGCCATACAGACTACTCTTGATCCTAATGGGGCAGGTTGAGGGTTTTCATTGCCTGGAGTTCACATACCACTTAATAAGAAATGTTGCAAGAAATGTATGAAATATCTGCAATTCCAGTAGTTAATTTGTTATCTCGTAAAGGTGAATTGCCTGCATTATTGCACTCAAAATGTTAAGAACTTCATGAATATGATATGAATCTCCATGGATTTTAAAGGACAATATTCTTTGTATCCTTCTGACCGTGTGGGTTTCCCTGCATGCTCTGGTGTCCTCCTACATCACAGAGACAGTCGGTTGGTAGATTAATTAGCTACTATATCTTGCCTTTAACATTTCGGTGAGTGGTAAAGTCTAGGGAGAGTTGCTGGGAATATGGGTAGAGTAGGCTGTTAGAAAAACTAGTGAGAGAATGGGTACCTCTGAGTCTGTATGGACTTGATGGGCCATTAGGCCTCTTTCATATCATAAGAAAATTAGGAAATTCAGAACATATTAGTATTTAACCACAAACCTACACATGGTTATTTACAGTAGTGATTAATACTTTTGAAAATATAGCTATATGCAATTTTAATTTTTAATTGCTGCTGTTGTAACCAGTTGTTAAAATGTTGGGATCAGGGACAATTTAATTGACTGAACTACATTGTTTAAAGATATTCTAAACTTTTTCTTTCATCATTTCATCTCTGAAATTCACCAAGGGAGGAGAATCCAAGAATTTGGATAAATGGCATTTTTCAGATGATTAAATAAATTAAATATGCAAATATAGTGTCAGACTGTCATTGTACAAATACAATAATTTGACAACTGAATGAAACATTTCCAATTACTCTGAGGGAAAATATCTGCATTTTTAAAAATTAATTAGATATTTGGATCATGCAGATACCAGCTCAATAAATCAAATTTTAGATGAGCCTATTGGCATTTTCACTGTGGAGCAGTAAGAAAATGTGTGGCTGCAAAACAAGGAGCAATATAGACACTTCAGGGCTTTTCTGAACATAGATTTAACTAATGATGGCTTTCTGGATAAAATGAGTCTTTCCATCTTATTCACATTTGTGGATTGGTGTTGCTGCTATCTTTAGAAACAATTCTGTGTCTACTTTTAAAATAAAAATTACCTTGCCCGACAATTTGATTGGTGTCCACAAAGGAACATTAAGTATTGCTGGATTGTGGGTTGAATGTTAATTTCAATTAAAAGTTATGTAAATAGCTGTCATTGATACAAATCAGAACCAGTCTTTAACATTTAAAAAAAAGTAACCAAACAGACACTTGTCTTACAAAGATTGGAAGCTACAATTGGAGCAATACACCCAAAATGCTGGAGGAACTCAGCATGTCGGGCAGCATCTATGGAAAAGAGTACAGTCAACGTTTTGGGCTGAGACCCTTCAGTAGGTCTCTTGTTTGTGATTGGATTACTACACTGCAAAGTCTCTTCCAGGGATGCCTACCCTGAAGAAGTTTAAATTTTCCCTTCGACGGGAGCTCAGTGAAACCCTTTCTCACTGCCCCCCCCCCCCCCGTGATCACTGTGGCCAGTCCTGCTGAAGAGTCTTGGCCTAAAATGTCGACTGTACTCTTTTACTATAGATGCTACCTGGCCTGCTGAGTTTCTCCAGTATTTTGTGTGTGTTGCTTGGATTCCCAGCACCTGCAGATTTTCTTGTTTTTGAAGCTACAATAGGAGATCATTTAAGAGATTGAAACGCCTTTTTAATGGGCATGTCTGGAAATGTGGCTTGTTAGCCGCTAGTTAACAGCCACTTGACTCCATGGTGAGAAACCCACCTTTCTCGGGCTTTGTACATCTAGGGTGTATATGACTTTGGTCACGCCAAATCCATGAGGTTGGGATGTCTCGCCCACCCAAACCCTGTCTGCGTGAATGACGTGTGATTTACTGCCCCCTGCGATCACCCATCAGCAAGAAATAACAAATCATACACTGCATAAAATTATAAAGAAATATATTTAAAAATGTTAACTTAAGAAACCAGTTATTAAAGGAAAGAAAGAAAAAAAAAGGCCCATTATACTTAAACAGTCACATGCACATGGTGGAGCTCAAATCTTTCAGAAGCTTCTGTTACTGCACCTTCTGAATGTCGTTTGAAATCCATCTCCCGTGGGAACAAATGGGCTCTCCCAAGGTGTATAGGTCCTTCCTCCTTGAAGCCATTCATCTCCACAAAGCACCTTGTGCAACAGGGACAGCATCCTCAGGCACCTTCCCTCCTGTCTTCCCCCTTAACCCACACCAGTGTCCCTCACAAAAACTCCTCGCCCAGTGTTTTCTAGAACCTTCTCCCAGTTCCACCATCCTGATTAGCTGACACCACATTCTACAGTTGAACAACAAAGCCCATTATCTCAGCTCAAACCCAAGCAGGCTAAAAGCAGAACTGCTAAAATGAGATACAGTACTTATAGCATAGCAGTAAAAATCTTATCCAGGGCATTACAAGATATACTTTGGAAACTGACAAGAAAACTCTTTTATTGACACTTGCACAAAGATAACATCCATCAATATATTAAGGACATTGAAACCAGATACTGAGCATTGGACATTGTGGTTTTGCACCACTGTAAACTATGAAAGGCAAAATCAGGATGCTGTTCCTCAATATCGTGACTAATATTGGTATATTTTGAGCAACTGGGGCTTTATCCTAAAAAGACTTCAGACTGTCTACAGGTATTTGAATATTCAAAGCTGTTTTGGAAGTTGAGATGTGCTCCCACGGTACATATGCATGACTACACCCAAAACATTGCAGTAAACTACATATTTTTAACTATGTATTTAATCATCAGCTACTTTCTTGATGCTTAAAGAGTATAAAGCATTGATGTATTTTGAGATTAAAAGTCTTTTCCATATACTTGCTTGACATGCTGAATAAAACCGTTTTCATCTACAACTCCACATGGCCCATTGAAAGTTACATCATGTTATATCAGAAGTTTTACTTGTGAATGAGGCTCTGTGAAGATCAGTAGTAACCAAGTTCAAAGGGTATGCAAAATAAATTAGATAAACTGCAGCCGGTCGGGTCTAGGGAGTTGTAGGGGGAGGAAGACACTGAGACCAGGAAAAAGAAGCCTGGGTTTGTGGATGATAAGGAAAAGATTGGCTACTTGGGATTGATGAAAATCAATAATCAAGGGTCTGCAGTCAGGGAAGGTGATGGAAAATGGAGGTCACATGGTCAAAATGGATATTGGGTATTGAATGGGTGGAATGTTAGGTTTGATAGGGAAACATCTTAGTGGGTTAGGCAAACTACATGAAAGCAAAGGACTAATGTTGACTTCCCCTTTGCCTCTACAAATGGTGTATGAATCAAGTTTGCAAAAAACTGAGATTTGTTAAGTTCCTGATTTAAAGTTTGCTGTTTTTCTTGTTGAAATTGTGTAAAATACTACATATAGGCTTGTCATTCCTTAGCTTTGTAATCAATACATCGCAGGCACATCCCTCCCCACCATTGGTCGTACCTAGAGAAGGCACTGCCTCAAAAAGGCAACATCCATCATCTAAGATTCCCTACCATCTGGGCTATGCTACATTTGCACAGCTGCCATCTGGCAGGTGATAAGGAATCCTAAAGTTTCAGAAAACCAGCTTCAAGAACAACTACTTCCCTTCAACCATTCACTTCAAGAACCAATCAGCAAAATGCTAATCATTACAGTTTAGCAGCACTTTGTTCTAATTCTGTTTTTTCTTGTAAAAATTACATATAACTTTTATGATTCATTTATGTTTTACTTGTGAATGCAGCAATATCACAGGCACATTGTAGTATGTTTTTCATTGCACCTGTGCATACATGTGTATGTGACAATATACTCACCTTTGACTCTGATCTCTTGACCTACACCCCTTCTCCTATTTGGCATATGGTGCATTTCCAATTTTAGTTATTCTACCACTGAAGGCCATGTACTGGAACTCCCTCTACAAAACTTCCCTGTAAACTTAATCTATTTAGCCAAGCATTCATTCACAACTAAGTATTTCCTCACAATGGCTGACAGCAGGCTTTATTTGATAACGTAGCTGTGAGGTATCTTGGAAAAATAAAGACACTGTAAAAATACAAGTTGTTGCTGCCATTAGTCATTAATGTGTATACATCATTAATGGTGGCTTATTTCTTTATAAAATGATTCCAAAATCTTGGTCTTGATCATGGTTTTCTTGAACCATATTTTGGCTATTTACAGCTAAGACACTTATCATATTTATTCTGTATTGCCTTCACAACCAGGAAACATTTTACTACATTAAATGTTTTATATAAATGCAACTTGACATATTGGCAGATCAAAATAAAGCTGCAAATATTATTTTTGACACAAAAATGGGGCTTTTTTTTAAAAGAGGGATGGAATGAGGGGTGGGCAGGGTGTGGAGTGCATATGGCCCATTAAGTTAGTAGTGCACACAAACTTGAATGTGGAGACATGGCTAATCCTAATTGTTATGTATCTAATTATTTGAACGGAATCGATTTGAGTAGATTTTCCTGAAGATCCACTGAAATTCAATTCCACAAGTCAGGCATCCAACTAACACTAGACCAGATAAATCCGTAACCGAAGCTTTTTCTCTTCGTTTTGACCCTCCGTCTACATTGAAACGGCATTTTCCTCCCCCAAAAACAGAGCTTTTCAGAAACGCTCTCCAGAGTGAATAAATCTGAAAATGCCTAATATCCGGTGTAGTGTAGACGGGGTAACCAGCTATTTTTAAAACCGCTGTCATGACGTGCCGGAACAAATGGTGGCAGCAGCGTGGCATTTCATTGTTTTCCTGAACGCAAACTCCAACACCACAACAATATCTGACAATAGATGTGTATCAGCCTGATGTAACATTGTATGGAAATACAAGATAACACTGATGCAGACATGTTTTATACATTTAACAGGGTGCTTGTGCAAACATTCAATAGATGCAATTGTCACTTTTGCCCAGTAACTCGTTTTATTGCACATGTTAAATACAGCAAAATAATACACAAAGACATGGCAAAAGTAAAGGCAAACAAATGAGGTGACAGCAAATTTCACTTTTGTCCAGTAACAAGCCTTATTGCATTTAGTTGTAGCTGTCATCCTTTTCATCGGTGAAGAGACTATAGCCCTAGGAAATGTTTCTGGACAAACACACACCAAGTCCTTCGTTTGGCAATTTCCTTTTCAGTTTTTCTAGTCTGTAACTGGACAATCACGCACCAAGTAGACCATTTCCTCTTCGCTTGTTTTCTGTATGTCCTGCGCATGCCCAGTAGGAGGAGATTCGCCCAAAAATGTGTTTTAATGTGGACGGAAGTATTTTCAAAAATGCCTAGTGTGGACGCCTATCATTTTTGTGCGAAACCAGCGTTTTCAAAATTATCTGGTCTAGTGTGGACATAGCCTAAGATGTTGTGAAAATCAGAATGCCACAACATTATTATCATGGGCTGCAATTTGTACTTATTTTTGTTCCACTTCTCTTCTGTAGGTGACTTTAAAATCAATGAAGGTAAGGAGTCACTGAGTATGGTGTGTCCACAGAAATACACAGATTCTATTTGGAAAGCTTGAGTTTTTTTGTTTACCTGAAATTGATTTATTAAATGCAAATTAAATTTAAAGATTCCTAGTCCTTTTAGTTGCATGTGTCTAATGAAAATAGACTCATTGACTTTGCTGAGTTATGGTTAAGTATATTTAAAGTGTAATTATCCTAAAACTAAATCAAGTTCAAGCTCAGTTTACTGTCATTCAACTATACACACCTATACCACCAAACAAAACAACACATCTCCAGACCAAGATGCAGAACACAGTACATATAACTCACACGTATAACTTATAAAGTGATATTACCACAAATATAAATTAACAAATAACAAGGTGCATATACAAGTTAAAAAGTAAACAGTACTGGCACTTCATATGTGATCAGACTGTATGTTGAGATTCATACATAGTGGCAAGGAGTTCAGTAGTCTTACAACCTGGGGAAGAAGCTGTTTCCCATCCTAACAGTTCTTCTCCTAATGCTATGGTATCTCCTGTCAAAGATATTGTTGGATGGATGGGAGGGATCACTGACAATGCCAAGAGCCCAACTAATGCAGTGCTCCTGATAAATATCTCAAAAGAGTGGAAGAGAGATCCTGACAATGCTCTCAGCAGTCATTGCTATCCTTTGGGGACCTGTGGTCTGATGCCTTGCAATTTCCACACCAGGCAGTGATGCAGCTGGTCAGGATACTCTTGACGGTGGTCCTGGGGAAGGGCAAACTCACTCGCTTCAATCTCCTCAAGAAGTGGAGATGCTGCTGTGTTTTCTTAATCTGATGATATTGGGGGACTGGGTGAAGTCATCCATTTTGTGCACTCCCAGAAACTTGATGCTCTTAAACCTCTCCCCAGAGGACCCATGCACGTGCAGTGAGGAATGGTCAGCCTGCACCTTCCTAAAGTACTCAGTCATCTTTTTGTTCCGTCCACACTGAGACTCAAGTTGTTGCGTTCACATCATTCTACCATTCACTCTACCTCCTCTCCTTATGCCATCTTATCGCTGTTGTTGATGAGGAAAACCACTATTGTGTCATCAGTGAACTTGATGATTTGGTTTGAACTTGATCTAACAATGTAGTCATGTGTTGGCAATGAGCTGAGCATGCAGCCCTGGGGCGTGCCAGTGCTCAGTGTGATGGAGCTGGAGATGTTTCTGCCAACATGGGCTGACTGTGGCCCTTCTGTCAAGAAGTCAAGAATCCAGTTACACAGAGAGGTGTATTTTGTTAGTTTTAATTAATTTTTTACCACAATGTACCATAATTCTATTCAGTCTTTAATACATTCATTTTACAGTGCAACTTAATCCTTTGCGATTCACTGTTGCCTGATCCCACTGACTAATTCAGAACAGTTTGCAGGACAACCGTGTCCAGTGATTGAGATTCACTTTCTGGTACGTCTGATTTTGTTCTTAATGTTACTCTAAGTGCATATTCAGTATTAACTTGTGAAATATCATAGACTTCAGCAAAAGTTTACGACATAAAAAGATGATTATGTGTCAGGAATACTCAAAATAAAGGTTGCTTCTGGTCTCTGATTATTTGAATGAACAATATCATAAAAGGAAGAGAGACCCCAATAATCCTGTCAGCAGTCATTACAATCCTTTGGGGACCTGTGGTCTGATGCCTTGCAATTTCCACAATAGACAGTGAATCTTCGGTTGAAATACTCCCAAAATCAAAGTTGATTTTTGAACAAAATGTTGTAGTATCTTCCTGCTCCATAGGCCCATATGTAAATTTTAGCTATCAATGGTAAGAGCATAAATATTATTAGCTTTCCCACAATAATCTTACCAGCTGGTAACATCCACACAGTGGCCTCTCCTTCATTACATTTAATTTCAAGCATGGTTCCAGAGAAATTCAGTTTCCTCCACTGTAACCCAACAAATTCATGAGCTGCCTGCCAGTACCAATTGATGGGTTGTCAGTACCTGCAGTTGAACAATGTCTTTTTGTGTGTTTCCCCCAGCTGTCAGTCTGTGGTTTCGTATTGCAATGTGCTCCTGTCCCCACTCCTGCTCTACTCCTGCCCCTGTATTACTGAGTACTCCATCTCTCACCTTCTTTTTTGTTTAATGGCGGTTGGCAACCAGTTTTCAGTGCATTACTGCCACCTGCTAGACTTGTGATGTTCCAACCAAATATGTCCTGGAGTTCTCGACTTTAGACAATCTAGTTCAGCCTGCAGTTCTCTATTAGCATCACCCTGCAGTTGCAATTCCTCGTGAATGCTTAATGCGCTCATTAGATAATGCCGCAAACTGCTATTCTTCCCTAATTATGTCATATGTTTTTGTGTAGTTGCATTACCTCAATTACATTGATTTCATCTACATCACTTGCAAGACTAAAATCGTCTTGTTAAAGAATAGTAATTATCGCATGTTATACTTTTAAAATTGCTGTTTTTCCAAGTCTATCTACTTTTTCAGGTTTTCCTTTTCTTGGATGGTAGCCTGCAGTTGTTTACTGAGACCTCAGAGTTCTTCTTCATTTGCTTCCATGTTTTCATTTTATAATCTGAATGTAGATAATTCAATTTGCGACAAATTCTTTTTCCTTTTGTATCCTTGTAATAATTTCCTCCATTTTCCAATCTCTTTCCAACTCATTGTTGTTCTTGTCGGGTACTTCTATTTGTTGTTGTAGTTCTGCACATTTACTCTGGGCTTCAACCATAAAATCTGAGGATTTTCCTTAAGTTCTGAAACATTTCTTAAATTCTTGACCATTTGCGATAAGTATACTGCCATTAAGATTCCATTTCCCCTGTCTGTGAACTGTTAGATCCTCCATTCAGCGTTTTTTTGACTTCTTCCCACCTAATTCCTTTAATACCAAGATACTTTTCTGTAGACTTGACGATAATTTTAATTTTCTCAGTTCTTTTGCTTGTTTGCGCTGAACAATTAATTGCATCCACCATAAAAAGCATGAACTCCTTTCTACTCATTAATAGTGTATCCTTATTTTTCATATTACAGCTCTCACAATTCACCAATTTATTATTCCCTGCATTTGTTTGCTTGACAGCCTTTTTTTCATCAACTTCTTTCACTGCCTCTGCATTACTGATTCCTTGAGTTACTTTAAAATATTGTATCTCAGCCGCCTTCTTGCTATAAATGCATCCTTGATAACCTGCACTGTGTTCCTCGTCACAGTTGCTGCATTTCGGCCTAGCGCCCGCTTCACATTTCCCATATTCATGTTCTCCAGCGCATCTCCCACATCTTTGTTTTCCTCTGCACACCGCTGCAATGTGCCCGAATTTCTGACATTTATAGCATCTCAAAGGCGGTGGTATATATATTCTAACTGCATAACACATATACCCTAAGTAAACGTTAGTCGGCAATCTCTCTTCATCAAAGTTAATCATTACCGATAAACTGCCACACTTCTTCCTGTTTCTTGTAACCTTCAAACGTTTGGCCTCAATAATTTTTGCTCCTTTTATGTTCTGTTTAATCTCATCCATAGTAGCTTTTGTTGGTATCCCCGAAATAACTCCTCTAGTCCACTTTCTATTGTTGGGTATTGAGCATTGTACTACTTTGCTGTCTATTTTACATAATCTTATCACTTTACCTTGCTGAGAACTATCCCAACAAATCACTAATAGCAATCTATTTCGTAAAATCTTTGCTCCTTTAATCTCGCCTAGAATTTTGTTGAGCATCTTCGTCAAACGAATCGGGTTCCAATCACCAAATGACGCCCCGTCTTCAATTAGTTTTATAATTGCTTTAACTTCATCTTCTTTCCATTGTTTTGCTGTCCTGCTTTGATCATCCGCTGACTCCTCAGAGTTTGATATCCCGTACCTCTGCTTTCTTTTCTTCCTCTTTCCATTCCGTTCCTCTTTCCCGCCGATCTCCATCTCTAGTTCACTTCCACTCTCGCCAAAAACTTCCTTCAACAGCTTGGCTCTTTCCTTGATGTTCTCTCTCTGTGCCATTTTCCAGTCACAACTCAACCACAGTACACCACTCACCAGCACCGGTTCCCCTCCAAGCAGTGCCCTGTCTCTCACCTGCTTCTCATTATTATCTTTATTGCTGCCACCTGTGTCTCATTGTGCTCTACCTATCATCTGCCTCTCTGTTTATTGCTCAGTGTATTTCAATCCTGTGTTTTCACTTGTTTGTTACCAGATTATGCCAGTGAATTTTTCTGAGCCTTGCTGGCATTTGTATCTATCAACTCTGCCTGTTTCCTGATTCTGGTTTTTGGATTTCTCTGGCTGTTTTGGTCTCGCCCTGATGCTGACTTTGTTTGCACCTTGGGATTTGTTACTCAATTAATACCACTGTGTGTACAGTACTGGGTCTGCGATTGGGTCCCTGCTCCAGCATCCTGATAGTACAATCTGGCCAGAATGGATCCAGCTGACCCTATTTGTCTCAGAACTGACCTGCAACAACAGGAAGTGATGCTGGGAAACACCAGAACTAGCTGGACTCCGTGTTCAGGGCAGTGGAGTCGCTTTCTGCCAATGTAGCTGATCTTGTGGCTCAGACTCAGTTACTCAAGCTGTCCCAGAGTGCCCATCAACATTCTGCAACTGCATCTTCTGCCCTACCCTCCGCATCCTTGCAGGCTCCTCCTGTCCAAGAGCCCTGACTGCTTCCTCCAGAAATGTACTTGGGTGAGCCTGGTACCTGCTGCTGTCCTCTTTCCCAGTGTACCCTCATTTTTGAATTACAGCCAACAACTTTTCTGACTGATGGAGCCAAAGTAGCCTATGTCATCACCCAACTGTCCGATCGGGTGAGAGAATGGCAACAGCTGTCTGGGAGGCAGGCTCTCCTTTCTGCAGTAGTTTTGTTATTTTCTGAGGAGATGAGAAGAGGCTTTGATTGCTCCAAACATGGGAGAGAGGCTGCCTGTGAAATGCTGCACATGCACTGGGGTACAGATCTGTGTTAGATTAGGCCTTAGAGTTCCAGACCCTAGCCACCTCTAGTGGCTGGAGCTTGGAGGCACAGTACGACACCTTCCTGAATGGCCTCTCCAAAGACATCAAAGATGAGCTAATCACCCAGGACCTTCCTGCCACTTTTGAAGCCCTGATGGATTTGGCCATCCGTATTGATGTTCACCTTCAGCAGTGCTGCAGAGGAAGGGGTTCCAGAGGGGCACTGGGTGAGTTCCAAGCTCCTCGTCAGTGTACATTGCCCTGCTGTTTGCCCATCTAGAATTCTCATTCCAGAGCCCGAAGCTATGAATGTTGACTGTACCCACCTGACACTGACTGAGAGACAAAGGAGAATCAGTTCCTGTCTGTACTGTGGCCAACCAGACCACTTCATCTCCACCTGCCCAGTAAAAGCCAAGTGCTCACTAGTAGGACGAGGAGTACTGGTGAGTGTGACCCCTGTCCGACCCTCCTTGATGCCACTCACACTCGTACCTGCTTCTCTGGAGTGGGGTGTCCAACAGCGAGCAGTCTCCGTTTTGGTCAATTCTGGTGCAGAGGGGTGTTTTATCGATTCCGGCTTGGCTGTCCAGTGGGGATTACTAACGTCTGCTCTCCAGTCACCATTAGTGGTCAATGCATTGAACGGTCAGAGACTGGCTAACATCACCCATGTCACGGCCCTGGTGAGTCTGTTTATCCAGCAACCAACATGGTTAACCCTTTGGGAGCTTGAGGAGAGTCAATAACATTGTCCTGGCCCACCCTTGGTTAGTTAAACACAACCCCACATTGATTGGCTCAGTCACAAGATTGTAGGCTGGAGCCCATTCTGTCACTCCCTACTGCCTCCACCATGCTCAGATCCCCTTGTCTCCAAGCCCAGATTCCGCCCCCCTCTCCCCCAAGGAATTTCCGGACCTTAGTACCATCCCTCCTGAATACAT
Source organism: Mobula hypostoma (assembly GCF_963921235.1). Taxonomy (NCBI): domain Eukaryota; kingdom Metazoa; phylum Chordata; class Chondrichthyes; order Myliobatiformes; family Myliobatidae; genus Mobula; species Mobula hypostoma. The sequence goes on along the minus strand of NC_086099.1, from coordinate 68,850,085 downwards.
GGACCTCAAGGGTGTGTTTAGCAAGTCCTGGGCTACTTCCCTACTGCCTCATTGTCCATATGATTGTGCCACTGACCTCTTGCCTGGCACATCTCCCCAAGGGGCCGCCTGTATTCCCTGTCCATACCTGAAACTGAAGCCATGAGTAAATACATTCAAGAGTCTCTGGCTGCAGGCATCATCCAGCCGTCTTCCTCCCCTGCTGGTGCCGTTTTTTCTTTCTTGAAAAGAAGGATGGCTCCTTGCGTCCAAGCATTGATTACTGGGGACTGAGTGAAGTCACTGTTAAGAACCATTACCCTCTTCTGCTCATTTGAACTACTGCAAGGAGCCTCAATTTTCACTAAGCTTGATCTTCATAACACCTACCATCCTGTTCGCATCCGCTAAGGGCATGCGTGGAAGACAGCCTTCAACACCACCTCAGGCCATTACGAGTATTTGGTCATGCCATTTGGCCTCACTAATGCCCCCGCTGTCTTCCAAGCCCTGGTAAATGATGTTCTGAGGGACATGCTGAACCAATTTGTTTTTGTGTATCTTGATGACATTTTGATTTTTTTTTCTCTAAGTCCCTTGCACACAGGTCACATCTGCAGAGTTCTCCAGTGCCTGCTGGAGAACCAGGTCTTTGTGAAGGCTGAGAAATGTGAGCTTCATTGCAATACTGTCTCCTTCCTGGGGTATGTTGGATCCATTGTGCAAGCTGCTCAACAGAGCGAGGCAGCCCCTAGTCAATACCCCACTAACCATGTTTATGTCTCCAGTTCTGTCCACTCACAGGTATTGCAGTGGGGTCATTCTTCCTGGTGATCCTGTCACCCTGGAACACATATGTTTGAATGCTATTCATTTACTTCAGTTCAGCATTCAACACAATCATTCCTCAGTACCTGACTGGAAAGCTGAAACTGCTGGGCTGAACACCTCCCTTTGCAACTGGATCGTAGACTTCCTGACTGGGCGACCCCAGTCAGTCCGGATTGGGAGCAGCATCTCCAACACCATCACACTGAGCACGGGGCTCCCCAGGGCTGTGTGCTCAGTCCACTGCTGTTCACTCTGCTGACCCACGACTGTGCAGCAACACACAGCTCGAACCACATCATCAAGTTTGCTGATGACACGACCGTGGTGGGTCTCATCAGCAAGAACCATGAGTCAGCATACAGAGAGGAGGTGCTGCAGCTAACGGACTGGTGCAGAGCCAATAACCTGTCTCTGAATGTGAACAAAAGAGATGGTTGTTGACTTCAGGAGAGCACACTGTGACCATTCTCTGCTGAACATCGACTCCTCCGTAGAGATCGTTAAGAGCACTAAATTTCTTGTTCACCTGGCAGAGAATCTCACCTGGTCCCTCAACACCAGCTCCATAGCCAAGAAAGCCCAGCAGCGTCTCTACTTTCTGCGAAGGCTAAGAAAAGTCCATCTCCCACCCTGCCCCCCCCCCATCCTCACCACATTCTACAGAGGTTGTATCGAGAGCATCCTGAGCAGCTGCATCACTGCCTGGTTCAGGAATTGTACCGTCTCGGATCGCAAGACCCTGCAGTGGATAGTGAGATCAGCTGAGAAGATCATCGGGGTCTCTCTTCCTGCCATTACAGACATTTACACTACACTCTGCACCTGTAAAGCAAACAGCATTATGAAGGACCCCACACAGCCCTCATACAAACTCTTCTCCCTCCTGCCATCTGGCAAAAGGTACCAAAGCATTCGGGCTCTCACGACCAGACTGTGCAACAGTTTCTTCCCCCAAGCCATCAGACTTCTTAATACCCAGAGTCTAGACTGATATCTACATCATTTATTATATTGTAATTTGTCCTCTACTGTGCCTATTGTCTTGTTTATTATTTATTGTACTGCCCTGCACTGTTCTGTGCACTTTATGTAGTCCTGTGTAGGTCTGTGGTCTAGTGTAGTTTGTGTTGTTTTACGTAGTCTAGTGCAGCCTTGTGTTGTCTCACTGAGACTAGTGTAGTTTTGTGTTGTTTCATGTAGCACCATGGTCCTGGAGGAACATTGTTTCTTTTTTACTGTGTACTGTATCAGCAGTTTATGGTCAAAATGACAATGAAAAGCGACTTGACTTGAAGAGTACTCAGGCCTTCATTAGTCGATGGTTCTGGTGGCCCTCCATGGGAGATGACATCTGCAACTTTGTCTCAGCCTGCTCAGTCTGTGCTCAAGGCAGGAACTCTAACCAGTCACCCGCTGGTCCGTTACAATTCTGTCTATCCCCAAGAGACCCTGGTCCCACATTGCCCTGGAATTTGTCACCGGTCTTCCCCCATCAGATGGTAACACCACCATTCTCACAGTAGTTGATCATTTCTCCAAGTCTGTACACTTCATTCCTTTACCCAAACTCCCCTCTACCAAAGAAACAGCCAAATTACTAGTACTGCATGTTTTTAAATTACATGGTTTACCTGTAGATGTTGTGTTAGACAGGGGCTGTCAATTCACATCCAACTTTTAGAGAGCATTCTGTAATCTTCTGGGTGCCTCTGTGATTCTGTCTTCAGGATTCCACCCACAGACCAATGGCCAGACCGAGCTGGACAACCAACAGCTAGAGACAGTATTGCAGTGTCTGATCTCCCAGAACCCCTCCGTGTGGAGTCAGCAGCTACCCTGGGCCGAGTACACCATAAACTCTCATCTATCCTCATCCATTGGTTTGTCCCCCTTTGAGTGCTGCCTGACTACCAACCTCCATTGTTTCCTGCCCAGGAGGATGTTGGCATTCCATCTGCCGAGGCATTCATCTGCCATTGTCAGCAGACATGGAGGTGAACTCACTCTGCCCTTCTCTGTGCCTCTGCTAGGATCAAGTATCAAGCTGACCGCCATTGCTCCAAGTCCCTACATTACTGCCAGGGACAGCGTGTGTCTTTCAACCTGAGACCTGCCCCTCAAGGTGGATTCCCACAATCTCCCCCCCCCCACTTCATTGGTCCCTTTCCCATTGCAAAAGTCATCAGCCCTGCTGCCGTCTGTCTCAAGCTCCCCTCCACTCTCCGCTGCATTCATCCCACCTTCCATGTGACCCGCATCAAGCCTTTCACGATTCACCCAGTGTCCCGTCCCCAAAACCCACCCCACCCCACCCCCATAGTTCATCAATGGGTCAGAGGCCTTCACGGTATGTTGACTGCTGGATGTTCGTCGCTGTGGCCTCCAGTACCTTGTGGATTGGAAGGGCTACGGTCCTGAGGAGAGGTGCTGAGTCCCTGCCATAACATTCTGGACCCCTCTCCCCATCTCTCATCATGGACTTTTATAGCCAGCATCTGTGATGCCAAGAGGTGTCTGTAAGGGGGCGGGGGTACTGTCAGTACCTCCAGTTGAACTTGTTTTGTGTGTTCTTTCCCCCACCCCAGCTGTCAGTCTGTGGCTTTGTATTGCCATGTGCTCCTGTCCCCACTCCTGCTCTACTCCGGCCCCTGTACTCCGTCTCTCAACTGCTTCTCATTATTACCTGTACTGCTGCCACCTGTGTCTCATTGTGCTCCACCTATCATCTGCCTCTCTGTTTATTGCTCTCTGTATTTCTGTCCTGTGTTTTCACCTGTTTGTTACCGGATTGTGCCAGTGGATTTTCCTGAGCCTTGCCAGCATTTGTATCTGTACTCTGTCTGAATATAGACTTTGCCTGTTTTCCGATTCTGGTTTTTGGATTTCTCTGGATGTTTTGATCTCTGTCTGAACTTTGACACTGACTTAGTTTGCACCTTGGGATTTGTTAATTAATATCACTGTGTGCACAGTACTGGGTCTGCGATTGGGTCCCTGCTCCAGCATCCTGACATGGGTAGCTACTTTCATTTCAGGTGAAGCCTGACTGAATAAATTATTTGGGCTTCACAGTAGGACTTTTCAGGTTTTTCACATTTTAGCTCTAGCATAAACATTGTTAATAACCTGTCTTCAATTTGAGTGTTTTCTTCCCCCCCCCCCCAAAAAAATACTCCTAGAATTTTCTGTAAAGTATAAAGATATGGAATGCAACTAGATTCTGTATCACATCACAGCTCCGAGCAGTTGTGAAGAGCTACAGTTGACTTTAGTAAACTATAAAGTGAAGAGAACATTCAAGAAATGCCAGGGAATACTGGACAATACAAAGACCATGGAACCCAATTTCCCACCTGCAGTACTGGACCTGCATTTCAGAACTGGTTGCACCTTTAATATGTTCCATTAAAGTTAGAACACTGATATCTATCTTATGAGCAAAGTTTTCCAGGTACGTCAGTGATCATAAGGGAGTCACAGAGATTGTAAATGCTGAAATCCAGAGGAACAAACAACCTGCAGGAGGAACTCAGTGGGGTGAATAACAAATACGAGAGATTTCCACAAGTGCTGCTTGACCTACCAAGTTCCACAAGCAGATTGTTTGCTGCTCCAGTGATCATAAGGCAGGTCAAATCCAATCCTGCTAATTACTGTCCAATTAGTGTCCAATCAATAATGAGCAAATTAGTGAAAAATGCAACTGCCAGCACAATCAAGTTTCATTTGCTCTCTCCATCTCTAAAAGGAAAAAATAAAACCAGTTATCTTGGACATGCAATACCATGATCTTCCTTGAATCTCCCATCATCAACAACCCTGGTTTCACCACCGATGGGAAATAAGTACTATTGGACTAGCCACATGCAGTGCTTTGTACAAGTATTCAGCCTCCAACCCTTTGTTCACGTAGATCAGTAACACAACCAGGGATTTTGATCAATTTAACTGACACATGCTCCTTTTTTTCATGGAGCCCAAAACAAAAGGAAAATTTTAAAGCAAGAAAAACTAAAAATACAAAAACTGAAATGTCATCTGTTCAAGGTGTTCAACCCCCTTTGCTTAGTACTTGAACCCCCCTCTCACAGCTGTTACAGCCAGGAGTCTATTAGCTTTGCACAATGTGATGGATCAAGATTTGCCCATCCCTCTTGCTAACTTGCTCAAGCTGTGCCAGGTTAGTGGGGAATGGCAGTGGACAGCAATGATGAGGTTTTGCCTGAGATGTTCGATCGTGTTAAGGTCAGGATTCTGACTGGGCTTCTCAAGGACATCAGTTTTCTTCATTTGAGCCATAGTTGCTCTGGTAGTGTGCTTTGAGTCATTTTCATGCTGAAAGATGAACTTCCTCCTGAGTTTAAGATTTCTGTCAGAGGCTAGAAGGTTCTTACCCAGGATCTCTCTGTATTTAGCAGTATTGATCTTCCAATCAATCCTGACCAGATTTCCAGTCCCTGCTGCTGAAAAGCATCCCCATAGCATGAAGCTACCTTCACCATAGTTTACAGAAGGGATGGTGTCATCTGGCTGATGCACAATATTAGAATTACATTGTGGCCTTAGTGTTGAGGCAAAGTAGTTCCATTTTAGTCTCATCCAACCGGAAGACCTTCTTCCATATCTTTACAGTATGGTCTAAGTGACATTTTGCAAAGTCTTCAAAGGCAAGGATATGTTTTTTTTTAAAGCCAGGGCTTCTTCCTTGCCACTCTTCCATAAATACCCTTTTTTTTTTGCAAGGCTTTAGAGATTGTGGAGCCATCAGCTTCATCTCCAGTTGCAGCCACTGACTTCTGCATCTCACTCAGAATGACTGTTGGCATCACAGTAGCCTCTCTTACAAGAACCATTCATCTCCTATGGCTAAGTTTAGAGGGATGGCCTGACCTAAGCTGTGTGGCTGTTGTTTCACATTGGACTGCACTGAACTCTGAGGTGTATTTAGTGCCTCTGATTGGTCTTGTACCCTTCCCCAGATACATGCTTCTCGATTATCATTTCCCTGACTTGACTTGAATGCTCTTTTGTCTTCATTTTGGTTTAGCTAGTTGAAAATCTACTATAATGTTGCATCTCACAGAGACGAGGGTATTTGTTATTATCAATTAATTGAAAACAGGTGATCCTCCAATTTTTTACATCAACAAATTGGGTGAGTTGGCATGGTAATACTGTATATTGCTCCTGAGGAAAGTTAGTGTAATAATTACAAAGGGGATGCATACTTTTTCAGCCTCACAATTTTGGTTTTTAATTTTCAGTAAATTGTTGGCAGGTTTTGACATTTCTTTTGATTTGACATGATGCACAATGATTTGTAGACTAACTCAAAAATTCTACTTCAATATATTTAAAAATGAAACAGTAAAATGTGAAAGTAGATATGGATCTGAATAATTTTTCAAGGCACTGTATATACTGGGACAAAGACAGGTCAGAGACTGGATAGCCTGTGATAAGTACAAAATATCTGGCAAATGTTGGAAACCTGCAGCAGCGCACACAAAATGCTGGAGAAACTCAGGTCAGACAGAATCCATGGAAATTAACAGTTAATATTTCAGGCTGAGACCATTCATCAGGTCTGGAAAGGAAGGTGGGGGCGGGGGGGGGGGTAAGATGCCAGAATAAGAAGGTGAGGAGAGGAGAAGGAGGACAAGCTAGAAGGCGATAGGTGAAGCCAGGTGGGCTGGGGAGGGGGGAATGAAGTAAGAAGTTGGGAAGTGATGAGCTGCAAAGTCAAAGGTGTGGAGAAGAAGGAATCTGATAGGAGAATGGATCATGAGAGAAAGGGAGGGATGAGGGGCACCGGGGGAATTGATAGGCAGATGAGGAGCAGAGGTAAAAGGTCAAAGTAGGGAAATGAAGAAGACGGAAGGGGAGGGGGGAACATTACCGGAAGTTGGAGAAATTGATGTTCATTGCATCAGGTTGGAGGTTACCTAGATAGAATATGAGGTGTTGCTCCTCTTACCTGTGAGTGGTCTCATTATTGCAGAAGAAGAGGCCATGGACTAACATGTCAGATTGGGAATGGAGATAGAAATTGGAATGATTGGCCACCAAGAAATTCCACTTTTCTCAGGAGCTGAGGTGCTTGACAAAGCAGTCCTCCAACCTATTTCAGGTCTCACCATGCATCTATAAAAGGATGTGAGTATAGATGTGCATAGACCAGCTCTCTTCGGCTCCTCAGAAACCAGAGGTGTTGGTGAACTTCCCACATTGTATAGGATGTGTTCTGGGACCATGGGAGGTAATGCAAGAAGTGCACTTCCAGGAGTTTGAAGCTACTTGTAGTTTCCGCTGCTGTGCTGCTGATGTAGAGGGGTATGAGTGGTGCAAGTTCTGAAGCTGATAACCATCTCATTTGTCCTGTTGACCTTGACGATGAGGTTATTTGCCTAACATCAGGCCTTAGCTCTTCTACTTCCTCTCAGTAGGCATCTCATCATTGTATTAGGGAGTATTCCTATTAATGAAATGCTTCTCTTGTGGGACATGGGAAGCCAGGGAGACCTCCCTGACCACTACAACTGTGAGAAGTGCATCCAGCTGCAGCTTCTAACAAATCACGTTAAGGAGCTGAAGCTGGAACGGGATTAACTCCAGATCATTCGGGGGGCTGAAGGGATGGTAGATAGGGCACATAGAGAGGTAGGTACACCCAATACAGGATACTGGGTGACAGTCAGGAAGGGGAAAATGGTTAAAGAGCCAATGCAGAGTACTGTGGCCATCCCCCTCAACAACAGGTATATCACTTTGGATACTTCGGTGGGGGTGGGGAGGGGGGTGGCAATGACCTAACAGAGGAAAGTCATGGTGGTTGGGTCTCGGCACTGAGGGAAGAGGAAGAAGAGGCACACTGTGGAGAAAGGGGATTCATTAGTTAGGGGAACGGACCGGAGGTTCTTTGGATGAGGATGAGATTCCCGGATGGCATGTTGTCTCCAGGGTGCCAGGGTTAAGGTTATCTTGGATCAAATCCTCAGCGTTCTTAAGTGGAAGGGTGAAGTCGTGGTCCATGTAGGGACCAATGACATGGGTAGGATGAGTGACGAGGTACTGCATAGGGAGTTCAGGGAGTTAGGTGCTAAATTAAAATGTAGGACCTCCAGGGTTGTGACCTCAGTATTGCTACCTGTGCCACGAGCTAGTGAGGCCAGAACTAGGAAGATTATACAGTTTAATGTGTCTAAAGAGTATCTAAATACACAACATCAACTGATTCTCCTTTGTCTATCCTGCTTGTTATTTCTTCAAAGAATTCCAACAGATTTGTCAGGAAAGATTTTCCCTTCAGGAAACTATGTCCTATTTTATCATGTGCCTCCAAGTATCCTGAGACCTCATCCTTAATAATTGACTCTCAACATCTTCCCAACCACTGAAGTCAGACAAACTAACCTATAGTTTCCTTTCTTCTGCCTCTCTCCCTTCTTAAAGAATGGAGTGACATATGCAATTTTCCAGTCTTCTGGAGCCATCGCAGAATCTAGTGATACTTGAAATATCATCACTAATGCCACCACGATCTCTTCAGCCACCTCTTTCAGAATTCTGGGGTGTACACCATCTAATACAGGGGACTTATCTACCCTCATACCTTTCAGTTTCCCAAGAACTTCTCTCTAGTTACAGTAACTTCACAAACTTCATGCCCGATACTTGGAATTTCCACCATACTACTAGCATTTTCTGCAGTGAAGACTGACTCTGCAAAATACTTATTCAGTTCGTCCGCCATTTCATTGTCCCCCATTGCTACTTCTCCAGCATAGTTTTTCAGTGGTCTAATATCCACTCTTGCTTCTCTTTTATAGTTTATGTATATGAAAAAAACTTCTGGTATCCCTTTTAATATTATTGGCTAGCTTACTTTCGTATTTCATCCTTACCTTCTTAATGACTTTTTTAGTTGCCTTCTGTTGGTTTTTAAAAGCTTCCCAATCTGCTAACTTCCTGCAAATGTTTGCTGTATTTTGTGCCTTCTCTTTGGCTGTTACATTGGCTTTGACTTCTTGTTTTAGCCACGGTTGTGTCATCTCTCCTTTCGAACACTTCTTCCTCTTTGGGATGTGTCCTCTGCCTTCTGAATTGCTTCCAGAAAATCCAGCCATTGCTGCTGTGCCATCATCCCTGTCACTATTCTTTTACAATCCATTCTGTCCAACTCCTCTTTCATGCCTCTGTAATTCCCTTTCCTCCACTGTTTTACTGCTACATCTGATCTTAGCTTCTCCTTTTCAAACTTCAGGCTGAATTCGATCATATTATGATCACTTGCCTCTAAGGGTTCTTTTACTTTAAGTTCTCTAATCAATTCTGGTTCATTGCACAACACCCAATCCAGAATAGCTGATCTTCAAGTGGGCTCAACCACAAGATGCTCTAAAAAGCCATCTTGTAGGTTCTCTAGAACTTTCCCATCCTGTCATCCAGCACTAACATACTTTCCCCAATCTACTTACATATTGAAGTCCCCCATAACTATTGTACATTGCCCTTTTGGCATGCATTTTCTACCTCCCATTGTATTTTGTAGGCCACTTCATTATTTCTGTTTGAAGGTCTGTATACAACTCCCATCAGAGCCTTTCTTACCTTTGCATTTCCTCAACTTTGTCCATAATGATTCAGCACCTTCTGACCCTATGTCACCTCTTTCTAATGATTTGCTTTCATTTTTTACCAACAGAGCAACACCACCCACTCTGCCTTCCAGCCTGTCCTTTTCATACGATGTTTATCCTTGGACATTAAACTCCCAGCTCTAATCTTCCAGCTATGATTCAGTGATGCCTACAACATCATACCTGCCAATTTGCAACTATCCTGCAAGTTCATCTACCTTATTCCGTATACTGTGCGCATTCTGATACAACACTTTCAGTCCTGTATTCACCATTTTTGATTTTGTCACACCATGCTCAACCTTTTGATTCCTAGCATTGTCTGAGGTTTTACCAACATCTGCCTCCACAATCTCGCCACTAACTGTTCTGGCACTCTGGTTCCCATTCCCCTGCAGCATTAACAAACCTTCCCGCTAGGATATTAGTCCCCTCCAGTTCAGGTGCAAACCATTCCTTCTAAACAGGTCCCATCTTCACTGGAAGAGAGCCCAATGATCCAAAAATCTTTTGCCCTCCCTCCTATACCAACTTCTTAAAATAGTATTGTTTTAAAGCATACACTCTTGAAGTGAGGCAACTACGTGTAATTGCGGTCAACAAAAGATATGACACCCAGCAGTCCCTAGAAACAAATTGCTTAGATCAAAGCAGAAATTCCCTTTGCTTTTACCAAGCACCCACCCACGTGACTAGTTGCAATAATAAATATATTAAGTATATAACACAGAATACAATGAAGATAGAGCACAGATGCATGACTCCTACAAGGCCTTTGTGACTAAATGTGCCTCTATCTTACCAGTAAATACTCCCAACAATGTATATGGATTACCATGATAGGTTGAGTTCACTAATGCCACTATGTTTTGTTCTAAGCTGCTATTTCTCATTGTAGCTTTCTATTTATGACTTCCCATGCAACAACAGACATGGAGAAGAGTTGGCTAGTTCTATATGTCATAGTCGTCTCTATCCAATGTTCCATTAGCCCTCATTCAACTCTACCCCTATTTTCTGCAGTTACCGTAACCAATTTCCTACCCTCCTCACTCTAGCTGTGGCTCCCTCATTTGCACAGGAGCTTGTAGCTCCTTAATAACACTTACCCACTTCCCAAGAGCCAGCATGTGAGTGATATGGTAGCTGCTTGCTTAACTGTGTGGTCTGGATTTAACATTTTCCAAAGGGAGCAAATCATAATTCCATCATATGTCAATAATTTGAAATACTGTACAGGATTGATGGCTTTGTGGCCAAGCTTGCAGACAATAAAAAGATAGGTGGGGGGGAGGTGGTACTGAGGAAACAGGGAGTCTGCAGAAGGACTTAGACATATTGCAGGACTTAGAAGGGCTAGCAAATAGCAGATAGAAGGTAGTGTAGGGAAGTATATGGTCATGCACTTTGGTAGACGGAATAAAGGCATAGACTATTTTTCTAAATGGGGAGAAAATATAAAAATCCAAGGTGCGGAGGGATGGAATGGCAAAGAGGACTCAATCGGCCAAATAGCCTCTTACTGCTCCTGTGTCTTATGGTTTTATGGTCTTAAAATAATGACCTTTTAAAGCAAATATATCCCAAATTTACTTTTACTTTGATGATAACTGAAAGTATGGCATTATTTAGTGCTCCAAAAATCCAATTTCTAGCCATCAGTCTCTAAAATCATAATTGTCTGCTGTATTTTATGAGGACTGTAAAATGGCATTGAAAAGAGAGTCTCCCATGGATGCCCTCACATGAAAGGCTGAAGCTGACAAGGAAATAAATAAGTGAGAAATAAAAGGAATTAACATTAGAACCATAGAACACTACAGCACAGAAAACTGGCCATTCGGCCCTTCTAGTCTTATATTATGAACAAGTTTCACAATAACAGATTGTTGCAAAGAATTTCACAGCCAATGAATTGCCTTCAATGTTGCAAGACTGTAGTAAGGTCATGCCTGGAGTACACGTAGCATTGTTTTTTCTGTAGCTGAAGGACAAGGCCTGCTTGTTACTAGAGTCAATTACTGCCTTATTGTTAAAAGCAATTCCTTTCAACAAAGCTGAAAAATTCAATTCCTTTTTCTCAATGTTTGGATTAAAGCACCGGAGGATATATTGCCAGTAGAAACCAAACTAAGTACCAGTGAGTGAATGCTGCTTGACAGCATGATGGTGACACCTTCCATCTTTTTGCTGCTAAAGTTGGAGTAGACTAATATGTTGGTAATTAGCTAGAATGGAATTGTCAATGGATGCTATTGCAGTAACAATGCTAGAAGAACTTTGCTGAGACCACAGCTCTTTAACTATGATGTTTCAGGATCCATTGCCTTTGCTATATCCAAACTACTTTGCCAATTTCTTGTTATCACATGGAGTGAATCAAATTGGCTGAGTACCGATGAGGGTGATACTGATGATGAGGAGCTCTCATGAGAGCTCATGAGGAAAACATACTGCATTACACTAATCTATAAATTCCACTGTCAAGAAATACGATGGTAGGAGACATATGAAAACACCACCACCTCCAAGTTCCCACTACCCTTTTCAAAATTGTATTCTAAATTTGATATTGATTTGGGTGATTTTTCAGCTGTGTTATATTTATATCCTTGTGATCTGTCAAATTGGTCTTCATTGATTATCAGAAAGATGCTTTCTTTGAAATTTAGGGAAAGAACAATATTCATTTGAACCAATGTAGATTAAATATGCATCTCACTAGAAATAACTTAATTTGCTTCACACACCTTTCTTTGCAAATACAATTATTATGTTAATTGAATTTCTTGGTTCAGGATGTATTGCCCAAGAAAAAATCTGAAGAAGACAGCAAGTGACACATTGCTCTCATTTCTTGAGGTAACTTTCATTTAAGTGATGATCTTGGTGGTAATAAATAGTACAATTCCACTTACTTTAAATTACATCTTTTTTAAAGTACATATTATTAAAGCCAGAGTTGTAACCTTTACTACTTTTATTGATAGATATACCAATTTTAAGTATTTTGTGTTAACAACTGCAGTTCCACTTGCTTGTATAATTTTATTTGTTTTAGCAAGTCTTTGGGATGCCTGTACTGTTTTGATTAAAATAATGTGAAGTACACAACAAGGCTTCAGACTGGTATCTTCTCACTTGAGGGATATCTTGATAGCTAAACTTAAAACAATGATTAGGCTTGAAAATATCAATATAGATAAATCTTCATTTGAGGCAAGTCCAAAACTAAGGATTATAAATATTCCTATTTCCAATAAGGAATTCAGAAAAATACTTTCTTTACTCAGCGATTAATGAGATTGTGAAACATGGTACAATGTGAGGTGAAGAACACAGCATAGCTAAGTAAGTACACCATGGAGAATAAGTTCACAGGTGAATAAGACTAGATGTAGTAGTGTGAGAGGAGGTTCATATGGAACATACACATCAGCATTCAAGTTGGTCTATTTCTGTGCTATACATCTCCGTGCAATCCAGGTACTTTAAAAGCAAATGCTAACCTGAGTTATAATCTGAGCTAATCTGATATAAAGAAGCTAATACACGAGTAGAGTCTTGTCTCGTATTCAATAGATGACTGAAATTACAGATACTAATGACATGTTCAGACCATCCCAGTTAGATGGCTTGGTTACATAATCAATATGCCATCCAAGATGCATGCAATCCTAGATGAGGTAACTGATTCTAAGGGGATATAACTGACAATAAGTGCAAACGGACAACATTCTGGTGCTTCATTTTTACACCTTATCCCATTTTATTTTCCATTAGCTGTCAAGACCAATTTTAGTCTTTTAAAATTCACATTACAGGGCTGGCTGGTGGCGCAATGACATCGGCATCGGACCCGGGAGCAGAGGTTCCCGGGTTCGAAACTTGTCAGGCCCGGTCCTGAGTACGCTTTCCATTCGTGCTGCGTTGAGTGTCGAGATCACAACTCGACCTTGTAAAATAAAGGGAAAATACTGCAAAAATGTCTGTGTGGGGAGTGGCGCGCCACACAGTCTCTCGCACTCTCTCTCTCGCTTCGTGCTTTGTAAAAGCCATGAAAAAGACATCATCACGGACACACGGACGCAGACGCACAGACTCGCACGCAGGAACACGCCAAAAAAAATTAATTCACATTACAACTGGACATCAGTATTAATGTTAACTTCTGAACATTGTCTGCATACGAAGAGTAGGAAGAGTTAAAAGTGATGTTGTATGCAATATTGATGCCCTGCTGATGGTTATCATTAATACTTCTAACATGAGATGTATTAACTATTTATAAATCTCTTTTGAGATGTTCTGTTTATGATTGCCACTAATATTCATGTTTACTATAATCATCTGCTTATTGCAATTTAATTATTAAGAGCTATCCATATTCATTTGCCACTAAATGTTTTTCTAAATTATAGATGCTTTGTTGTTCACCTATTTTAGGATAAACTGTATAACTGTTATTTTCTTTGTAGTTTAACTTTCTTATGCATTTATATAGCTACGTATGTATATATAATTGTTCAGTGTTTTCTGGTGATTGCAATTGCTTTTGTATCAACCTGGTTGCAGTTGTGGGCATTGCATTATTTAAATAGGGTCTATCTGATTGGTTAACTCTTACCTACAAAATTTGAAAGGCATTTATTGCTGTTAACAAATTGGTATAAGAAGGTCAAACCACATTGCCTTGGCTTCTTTTTGCCTTCGCTTCTTTTTGCCTTTGCCTTCCCTTGGTACTAGGCTCTGCTTTCGCTACTCCCCTTTCCTAATCCCTTTGTTCTTTTAGAGCTTAATAAACAATTGTAAGCAACAAGTCTTATGCCTCATTCTTGACTCCTGAACCTCAGATCAAAACATCAGTATTCAACAATTTTTGCTTAGTTGCAGGATGGTTGCAAAGACTGAAGGACTTGGAAGAATCACAGATGAAGTAGAAATTTTTGCCACACAAATTTAGAAGTAGTTAAGACCTTGCTCCTTATTTTCCAAATCGTTCAAGAAATCGTCTAGTTCTTGCTTCAATACACCTTCTAGTGGAAGTTGAAGAGAGAAGGAAAACTATTAGGCAAACACGAGAAAATCTGCAGATGCTGAAAGTTCAAGCAACACACACAAAATGCTGGTGGAATGCAGCAGGCCGGGCAGCATCTATAGGAAGAAGTAAGTCGATGTTTTGGGCTGAGTCCTAACGAAGAGTCTCGGCCCGAAACGTCGACTGTACCTCTTCCTATAGATGCTGCCTGGCCTGCTGCGTTCACCAGCGTTTTGTGTATAAAACTATCATACAGTGCTATTCTGAAAAAAAAATAAGGCCAATACTAAAATTAACGTGCTCAAATTAAACTTGTACAAACTGGTGGAGTACCTAATAAATCTTCCGATTGTAATCTAGTGCTTAAAAAATAACATTTAGATTGAAATCCAGTGAAGAACAAATTGTTGTTTGCAAGCCAATAAGATATCAATGGCAATACTAAAAAATATTGATTGTAATCCTAAAATAAAACTGTGTTTGCAATCCTAAAACGCTATCCCAGTTGCAATCCTAAATCATTATTTCGATTATAATCCTAAAAAAAAGATCATTTTGATCGCAATCCAATGATATTTCGATCGCAATCCAATGATATTTCAATAGCAGTCTGAGTGATTAAAAAGTACGTACAAATTAAGTGTTGCACAGGGTTGAATTAAGACAATTGCCAAATTCATGAAACTTACTACAGGTGAATCTCTGGTTATGTGTGAACAGATGACTGAGGATTTGAGTTCTTACCTGAATGAAATAATCTGACTGGAAGATAGCAGTTTTATCAGCTATGAAAGTACAAGCACGCTGGAATAGAAGAAAATATCTTTTAACGCAGGGGTCCCCAACCTTTTTTGCACTGTAGACTGGTTTCATATTGACAATATTCTTGCGGACCGGCCGACCCGGTGGGGGGGGCGGGATGGGGGTAGGTTTGCCAACGGACAAGCGTAGCAGTCAAATACGTGGTTTACACCGAGAGACTACAATGACCATGAAGCCTTGCGCAGGCACCAGTGAGCATGCGTGAGTTGCGCATGTGTGTACGTCCCGATTTTTTCTATAAATCGTTTTTGGCGATTCTGTTCGGGGCGGGGGGTGTTAATCACCACCAGAATATAGGTGATAAGTGGCTAATACACTCAATTTCATTTCTAAATGGGTTTATCTAACGAATTTAATATTAAACACACAGCGCATATTTTCCTCGCATGAATATAGCGATAAGTCAGTTATCAGGGGAGGATAGGGGAGCTTGAAGTTAGTGTTGAACAAACTTCCAGTAGAACTGGTAGAGACAGGTTCGGTATTATCATTTAAAGAAAAATTGGATAGGTATATGGACAGGAAAGGAATGGAGGGTTATGGGCTCAGTGCAGGTCGGTGGGACTAGGTGAGAGTAGCGTTCGGCACGCCTAGAAGGGAAGAGATGGCCTGTTTCCGTGCTGTAATTGTTATATGGTTATATAAGTAAGTCAATAGCATCATAACATTTTAAGTAACGTTTGGATATTAAACACACAGCACATATTTACCCCGTATGAACATATAAAATCATTGCAACACACCAATATCGCTGAATCAGTGGGAGGCTTGGGCTTGTTTCCCTGCAACAAGACGGTGCCATCTAAGAGTGACGGGAGACAGCAATACTCGAAGGGGGCTCCTTATGTCCATCCTATTCCGCAATTTGGTTTTTGTTGCATTCATTGCAGAGATATGTTGGAAATGGAAGCATCGTTTTCAGTGCTTTCATGGCTATCTCAGGATATTTAGCCTTGACTTTGATCCCGAATGCCGGCAGAGATGTGATGTCAAACATAATTTTCAGCCTGCCGTCATTTGCAAGCTCGAGGAGTTGATCTTCTTCCCGTGCTGATATGGATGACGCACGGGTAATGACCTCGCATGCGTAATGGCTCAACAGTGGGCATGACAAGGAATGAGGAAAGGTGCAGCTGACTCATATCGCCAATCATATCGTTTCCTCGCGGCCCGGTAGCGCATGCTTTGCGGCCCAGTGTTTGGGGACCGCTGTTCTAACGTGTTTAAGCTAACACATGGACAGCTTCAGAATCGAATTTATGAGCCAAAGGAACAAGTGAAGAAGTTAACTCATCATTTGGGAAGGAAATGTGGAAGACACTAGCAGTATGATGGAAGTTCCAGGTGTTGGGATCATGAAGTGTGTGAAGTTACCACAACTAGGGAGAAGATTCTTGGGGAACTGAAAGGTGTGAAAGTAGACCAGTCACGTGGACCAGATGGTATACACTGCAGAGTTCTGAAAGAGGTGCTGAAGAGATCGTTGAGTCTTTAGAAATGATCTTGCAAGAATCACTAAATTATGGAATGGTTCCAGAAGACTAGAAAATTGCAAATGTCACTCCGCTCTTCAAGAAGGGAGAGAGGTAGAAGAAAGGAAACTATAGGCCAGTTAGTCAACGTTTGGGATGATGTTGGGTGTCGATTATTAAGGATGAAGTTTCAGGGTATTTGGAGACACATGATAAAATAGGCCACAGTCAGCATGGTTTCCTCAAGGGAAAATCTTTCCTGACAAATCAGTTGGAGTTCTTTGAAGAAATAACAAGCAGGATAGACAAAGGAGAATCAGTTGATGTTGTGTACTTGGATTTTCAGAAGGCCTTTGACAAGGTGTCACACATGAGGCTACTGAACAAGGTATGAGCCCATGGTATTACAGGAAAGATTCTAGCATAGATAAAGCAGTGGCTGATTGGCAGGAGGCAAAGAGTGGGAGAAAAGGGAGCCTTTTCTAGCTGACTGCCTGTGACTAGGGGTGTTCCACAGCGGCCTGTGTTGGGACCAATTTTTTTTACATTAATATGTCAATGATTTGGATGGAATTGATGGCTTTGTTGCAAAGTTTGCTGATGAAATAAAGATAGGTGGAGGGGCAGGTAGTTTTGAGGAAGCTGAGAGGCTACAGAATGACTGAGATGGATTAGGAGAATGGGCAAAGAAATGGCAGATGGAATACAGTGTTGGGAAGTGTATGATCATGCACTTTGGAAGAAGAAATGAAACACCTTATATTCCATCCGGGTAGCCTCCAACCTGACGGCATGAACATTGACTCCTCAAACTTCCGCTAATGCTCCACCTCCCCCTCATACTCCATCAGTTATTTCTTTATATACACACATTCTTTTTCTCTCTCTCCTTTTTGTCCCTCTGACTATACCCCTTGCCCATCCTCTGGGCTCTCCCCCCGCCCTTTTCTTTCTCCCTAGGCCTCCTGTCCCATGATCCTCTCATATCCCTTTTGCCAATCAACTGTCCTGCTCTTGGCTCCAGCCCTCCCCGTCCTGTTTTCTCCTATCATTTCAGATCTCCCCCTCCCCCTTTCAAATCTCTTACTAGCTCTTCTTTCAGTTAGTCCTGAAGAAGGGTCTCGGCCCGAAACGTCGACTGTACCTCTTCCTAGAGATGCTGCCAGGCCTGCTGCGTTCACCAGCAACTTTGATGTGTGTTGCTTGAAATGAAAGGGTTGACTATTTTCTAAATGGAGAGAAAATATAAAAAACTGAGGTGCAAAGGGACTTGGGAGTGTTTGTGCAGGATTCTCTAAAGGTTAATTTGCAGATTGAGGCTGTGGTAAAGAAGGCAAATGCAATGTTAGCATTCATTTCAAGAGACTAGAATTTAAAAGCAAGGATGTAATGTTTAGACTTTATAAAGCACTGTTGAGGCCTCACTTGGAGTATTGTGAGCAGGTTTGAGCCCCTTATTATAGAAAGGATGTGCAGAAACTGGGGAGGGTTCAAAGGCATTTCATAAGAATGATTCCAGGATTGAGTGGATGATTTGTCATATGAAAAGCAATTGGTGGCTCTGGGCCTAGAATTCAGAAGAATGAGGGGTGACCTTATTGAAATCTATCAAATGGTGAAAGGCCTTGATAGGGTGGATGTGGAGAGGATGTTTCCTATGGTTGGAGAGTCTAAGACCAGAGGATACAGCCTCAAAATAGAGGGTGTCCTTTTAGAATGGAGATGAGAAGGAATTTCTTCAGCCAGAGAGTGGTGAATCTGTGGAATTCTTTGCCACAGGCAACTGTGGAGGCCAAGGCCTTATGTACATTTAATGTAGAGGTTGATAGATTCTTGATTAGTCAGGGCATGAAGAGAATTGGGGAGAAGGCAGGAGATTGGGCTGAGAGGAAAATTGGATCGGCCATGATGAAATGGCAGAGCAGGCACAATGGGCCAAATGCCCTAATTATGCTCCTATACCTTATGGTCTTATGGTCCAGGAGCACTTACATCAACTGTGATGAAGTGCTTTGAGAGGTTGGTGATGAAACGTATCAACTCCTGCCTGAGAAGTAACTTGGATCCTCTCCAATTTGCATACCATCACAACAGGTCAACAGCAGATGCCATTCCATTGGCTCTTCACTCAAACCCGGAATACCTGGACAGTAAAGGTGAGTACAGGATGCTCTTCATTGACTGCAGTTTGGCACTTAATACCATCATCACCTCAGTACTAATCAAAAAACTTCAAGACCTTTGCCTCAACACCTCCTTGTGAAATTGGTTCCTTGATTTCCTCATTTGTAGACCCCAGTCAATTCAGATCAGCAACATCTCCTCCACAATTTCCATCAGCACAGGTGCACCACAAGGCTCTAATTGCTTCATACTTAGGACTTTGAAGCTGATCTCAGCATTCTCTACCATCATCCCCACAAAACTAATTAATACCATCATCACCTCAGTACTAATCAAAAAGCTTCAAGACTAGGCCTCAATACCTCTTTGTGCAATTGGATCCTTGATTTTCTCACTTGCAGACCTCAATCAGTTTGGATTGATAACAACATCTCCTGCACAATCTCCATCAGCACAGGTGTACCACAAGGCTATACTAACTCCATACTTACAAATTTAGGCTAAGCACAGCTCCAATACCATATTTAAATTTGCTGACAACACCATTGTCATTAGCTGAATCAAAGGTGACAATGAATTAACATGTAGCAGAGATATTGAAAATCTGGTTGAGTGGTGCCACAACAACCTCTCACTCAATGTCAACAAGATCAAGGAGCTGATTTTTGACTTTAGGAGGAGGAAGCTGGAGGTCCATGAGCCAGTCTGTATTGGGGGATAAGAGGTGGAGAGGTTCAGCAACTTTAAATTCCTTGATGTTATCATTTCAGAGAATCTGTCTGGGTCCAGCATGTAACTGCCACTATAAAGAAAGCATGGCAGCGCCTCTACTTTCTTAGAAGTTTGCGAAAATTCTGCATGCCATCCAAAACTTTGACAAACTTATATAGATGTGTGGTGGAGAGTATATTGACTGGTTGCATCACGGCTAGTATGGAAACACCAATGCTCTTGAATGGAAAATCCTACAAAAAGTAGTAGATATGACCCAGTCCACCCCGGGCAAAGCCCTTGCCATTACTGACCATGTCTACACAGAGATCTGTTGCAAAAAAGCAGCTTCCATCATCAAACACTGTGACCATACAGACTATGCTCTCTTCTCACTGCTGAAATCAGGAAGAAAGTACAGGAGATCAGGACCCACACTACCAAGTTCAGGAACAGTTATTACCCCTCCAACAGGCTCTTAAACCAGAGAGGATAACTTCACTCAATCCATCACTGAACTGTTCCCACAACCTAATTTCACTCACCTTCAAGGACTCTTCATCTCATGTTCTCAATACTTATTGCATGTTTATTTATTATTTCTTTTCTTTTTGCATTTTCAATTTGTTGTCTTTTGCACATTGGTTGTCCGTCCTATTAGGGGCGGTCTTTCATTGATTGTATTGTGCTTCTTGTATTTACTGTGAATGTCTACAAGAAACTGAATCTCAGGGTTGAATATGGTGACATATATGTACTTTGATTATAACCTTATTACTTTGAACCTCCAAGGCCAATCCCCTAAAATAAAATGTCACTCTTGAGGTAAATGAGAACATTGGGAGAGAAGTTATTGGTATAGAAAGCAAGGTGCACAACAGAAACAAGCTCAACAGCAAGTTCAGTCCCCTGCCTCGCAAAAGTCAGGAAATTCTAATTGGATGACACAATTTCAACATGTTAATGTATGTATTGTCACAGTCAAAGGATGACTCGGCCCTTACTTGCCTTGTAAGAGAAAAATCCAGATAATTTTTAAATTAACTTACTAATTGGAAATGAATGTGCTGGATTCTTGTTAGATTATGATGACCATGACAGTGCAAGAATAATAATATGCCATGAAGATGCAAATTATTAGAAAGAAACACCTCTATTGTACCCAGATCTGATTCTATACACCAGTGTCCCCTCAATGATTGAGGGAGGAACTTAAATGACCAGATGGGCTGTTGTTTCTGAAAGTGAAGTGCTACAATCAGGAAGCATGGCTCCTGGGACATCTGTGCAACAAGCAGAACTGAAAGCTCTGTAAGATGGCAGAAGGAAGATCAGCTAATATTTATGTTGATTTTCGATAAGCTTTTGGAGTTGTTTATGATTTTGGAAACCTATGGAGACAAAAGAGTGTTTCTTATAGATGTAGGAACCCCAATCAAGAATGACCAACTATCTTAAGAACACATGAATAGCATACAATTGCCGTCAGAAGTGACTGCGTTAAAATCTAAAAGCCACTCCAAAATGACTACAATGGAAAGCCATGGAAATGCGTTCACAGATGAAATTGCAAAAAGGGCAGTATGGAAAGGGGTAAAAGAAGTTAAAAATATTAAGGAATTAAAAGACGTAAGATGTGAACATATGCTGTAAACCAGACAACTGAAATTATGGAAACAAAGTTGGACTCTGTATCACATATGAACATACAAGATACTTGAGAGATGCAAGCTCAATGTTCTAACTGGGAAAAGTGGTTCTAGATGGAAAATGGTGGGAGATTAAATAGTAATGGAGCATGAATATATGGCATTCATCATAGACTGGTAGTTCAACTACGTTGTTTCCTTATCTGCCACAGAAGACACACTCTCTAGGACATATTGGAGTGAAAAAGATAATCGACAGATTCTCCGGGTGGTGGTGGAATCCAAAGTTCAGGGCATAAGCTTGCCAAACATTTGAAAACTGCATGACATGCTAGAAAACAAATCCTGTAGCAACGGAAAAGCTTCCACAATTACGTGCCCCTAACCCACCTGATCCATTTTTACACTTACAGTGAACATTTACATTACTTTGCCAGAATGTCAAGGATACTCAGATGTACTGGTAATAGAGAACAAGTTTTCGAGATGGGTGGAAGGTATTCCAGCAAAGAATGCCTCTACCACACATACAACAACAACTCTGACCAAGGACCATATTCCTAGGTGGCGATTTGTCATATCACATCACCTCCGACCAAGGAATACATTTCACTGGGAGTGTTTATCAGGAATTATATTGACTAATGTACATTGAATGGTCTCTTCATTGTCCACCTCACTCAGAGTCATCAGGACAAGTCGAACAAATGAATGGCATTATCAAGCAGCGACAAAGTATTATGAGGAAGGTGTACCACGGCCTATATCTCTTCCTATGTCAATCCTACAGGGGTTGGTGTTGGAACCACTGTTTTACGATGTATGTCAATGATCTGGACTATGGAATTAATGGATTTGTGGCTAAATTTGCCAAAGATACAAAGATAGGTGGAGGAGCGGGTAGTGTTGAGGAAACAGAGAGCCTGCAGAGAGACTTAGATAGTTTAGGGGAATGGGCAAAGAAGTGGCAAATGAAATACAATGTTGGAAAGTGTATGGTCATGCACTTTGGTGGAAGAAATAAATGGGCAGACTATTATTTAGATGGGGAAAGAATTCAAAATGCAGAGATGGAAAGGGACTTGAAAGTCCTTGTGCAGGATACCCTAAAGGTTAACCTCCAGGTTAAGTCGGTGGTGAAGAAGGCGAATGCAATGTTGGCATTCATTCCTAGAGGTATAGAATATAAGAGCAGGGATGTGATGTTGAGGCTCTACAAGGTACTCGTGAGACCACACCTGGAGTATTGTGTGGAGTTTTGGGCTCCTTATTTTAGAAAGGATATAATGACATTGGAGAGGGTTCAGAGAAGATTCACGAGAATGATTCCAGGAATGAAAGGGTTACCGTAAGAGGAACGTCTGGCAGCTCTTGGGCTGTATTCCCTGGGGTTCAGGAGAATGAAGCGGGTATCTCATAGAAACATTCCGAATGTTTAAAGGCCTGAACAGATAAGATATGGCAAAGTTATTTCCCATGGTAGGGGAGTCTAGGACAAGAGGCATGACTTCAGGATTGAAGGACGTCCATTTAGAACAGAGATGTGGAGAAATTACTTCAGTCAGAGGGTGGTAAATCTGTGGAATTTGTTGCCACGAGAGGCTGTGGAGGCCAAGTCATTGGGTGCACATAAGGCAGAGATAGATAGGTTCTTGATTAGCCAGGGTATCAAGGGATATGGGGAGAAGGCAGGGGTGTGGGGATGACTGGAAGAATTGGATCAGCCCATGATTGAATGGTGGAGCAGACTTGATGGGCCGAATGGCCTACTTCTGCTCCTATATCTTATGGTCTTATGGTCCCTTGAACTTGAATTTGATGAGGCATCAGAGCAACCCCATACAAGAAAACTAAATTAAGTCCTTTTGTAGTAACAAGTGTGCTATGCCACTGCTGGGGGCTCTAGATCTCAGAGAGTCCGATATACATATTATGGCAGACTGTTTAGTCGACTATTGTGTTAAATTAACCCAAACTGTACAGACTACTTGTCAACAGGTTTCTGCTGCTTGGAGTGATTCAACAGGAGGAGGGTATACCCTGATTCCTGGTGAGTGGGTTCTAATTAAGAAACTGCGTAAGAAACCACTGTGAGGTCAATGGGAAGGTCCTTTTCAAGTGCTGTTAATTACTAACTCAGTGGTGAAAGTGAAAGGTAAAGTAAGTGGATACACGCTGGCTACTTCAACAACAAGCACTGGTTTCAGTCGAAGCAAGCAGCTGAGAAGAAGGGAGTGAAGAAATCCGGTACAAAAAGTCTTTTTTTTTTTAAAACACTGCTCGGGGAGAAGGGTCTGCACTGCGCAGGCGCGTGACGTAACGCGCCAAGGTTTAAAAAGAGAAAGTTCCAACAGTTCTTGTTTCAGTCGAAGCAAGCAGCTGAGAAGAAGGGAGTGAAGAAATCGGGTACAGAAAGTCTTTTTTTTTAAACACTGCTCGGGGAGAAGGGTCTGCACTGCCCAGGCGCGTGACGTAGTGTGCCAATGTTTAAAAACAGACCACCATATACAGCGGGCAGCGGAGTGAGCGGGAGCAGAGTGGGACGGCTTTGGCTCAACAGGCTTCGGTGAGAACAGGCAGAGGCCAGGGTAGGTTCCGGTAAGTTTTTTGTCCAGTTTGTTTAGAGTACAGAGAATGCCAGGCAGGATGTTGGAATGCTCCTCTTGCAGGATGTGAGAAGTCAGGGAGCCCTCCAGTGTCCCTGACAACGACACCTGCAAGAAGTGCATCCAGCTGCAGTTCCTATCAAACCACGTTAGGGAACTGGAGCAGGAGCTGGATGACCTCTGGATCATTCGGGAGAATGAGGAGATTATAGATAGTAGCTACAGGGAGGTAGTTACGCCAAAGGAGCAGAGGACAGGAAATTGGGTCACTTTCAGGCGAGGGAAGAGGAAAGGGCAGGCAGAGCAGGGTTCCCCTGTGGCCATTCCCCTCAACAACAAGTATACCACATTGGATACTGTTGGGGGGGATGACTACCCGGAACAAGCTGCAGCAGAGAGATCTCTGGCACTGAGTCTGGCTCTGCAGTGCAGAAGGGAGGATGGAAAAAGAGGAGAGCGGTAGTGATAGGGGACTCGATAGTTAGAGGTACAGATAAGAGGTTCTGTGGTCATGACAGAGAATCCAGGATGGTTTGTTGCCTCCCCGGAGCCAGGGTCAGGGATGTCTCTGATTGCTTGCATGACATTCTGAAGTGGGAGGGTGATCAGCCAGATGTCGTGGTGCACATCGGTACCAAGGACATAGCAAGGAGGAGTGAGGAGGTCCTGGAGAGTGAGTATAGAGAGCTTGGTAGGAAGTTGAAAAGCAGGACCTCGAGGGTGGTAATCTCAGGATTGTTACCTGTGCTACGTGCCAGTGAGGGTAAGAACAGGATGCTCTGGAGGATGAACAAGTGGCTGAGGAACTGGTGTAGGGGGCAGGGTTTTAGATTTCAGGATCATTGGGACCTCTTCTGGGGTAGGTGGGACCTGTACAAGAGAGATGGGTTACACTTAACTACAAGGGGACCAATATCCTTTCAGGGAGGTTTGTTAGTGCTGTTGGGGAGGCTTTAAACTAGATTTGAAGGGGGGATGGGAACCAGAGTGCCAGAGCTGACAGTGGGGCTGGGGTGAAAATAAATGATGTTAAAAGTTCAAGCAAAGCCGCAAATAGAAAGGTTGTGAGTGGTGGTAAAAATCTTCTGAAGTGTATATATTTCTTTTTTTTTAAATTTTATTTTTATTTGGATAAGGAATTCACAATTATCATGTACTTTTTTCACACATATAACCTTTTCCATTTTTTATATGTATAAAACTACAATTATTTATACATTCTTAAGTACACATTGAGATGATATAAAAGGAAAATAAACATTTAAATAGATAATTATGTACTGTGGTAAATCTAACCTATTAGGCTAAGTAATGAAATTAATTGTTAAGAAAAATGGTAATAATAGTTTCCATAGAACCCTTCTGGACCATTTCCACTGGTCCAAATGGGCATGGATTGACACGTGGAATTATGACATTATAGCAATTAGTGAAACTTGGCTACAGGAGGGGCAGGACTGGCAGCTTAATATTCCAGGGTTCTGATGTTTCAGATGTGATAGAGGCAGAGGAATGAAAGGTGGGGGGGGGGGGGCAGGTAGCATTGCCTGTCAGGGAAAATGTTACAGCTCAGGCAGGACAGATTAGAGGGCTTGTCTACTGAGTCCTAATGGGTGGAGCTGAGAAACAGGAATGGTATGGCCACATCAGTGGGGTTGTATTATAGACTACCCAATAGTCAGCGAGAATTGGAGGAGCAAATCTGCAGAGGGATAGCAGGCAACTGCAGGAAACAAAGTTGTGGTGGTAGGGGATTTTAATTTCCCACATATTGATTGGGACTCCCATACTGTTAGGGGTCTAGATGGGTTAGAGTTTGTAAAATGTGTTCAGGAAAGTTTTCTAAATCAATATATAGAGGTACCAACTAGAGGGGATGCATTATTAGATCTCCTATTAGGAAACGAGTTAGGACAAGTGACGGAAGTGTGTGTAGGGGAGCACTTTGGTTCCAGTGATCATAACACCATTAGTTTCAACTTGATCATGGATAAAGATAGATCTGGTCCTAGGGTTGAGGTTCTAACCTGGAAGGCGGCCAAATTTGAAGAAATGAGAAAGGATCTAAAAAACGTGGATTGGGACAGGTTGTTCTCTGGCAAGGATGTGATCGGTAAGTGGGAAGCCTTCAAAGGAGAAATTTTGAGAGTGCAGAGTTTGTATGTTCCTGTCAGGATTAAAGGCAAAGTGAATAGGAATAAGGAACCTTGGTTCTCAAGGGATATTGCAACTCTGATAAAGAAGAGAGAGTTGTATGACATATATCGGAAACAGGGAGTAAATAAGGTGCTTGAGGAGTATAAAAAGTGCAAGAAAATACTTAAGAAGGAAATCAGGAGGGCTAAAAGAAGACATGAGGTTGCCTTGGCAGTCAAGGTAAAGGATAATCCAAAGAACTTTTACAGGTATATTAAGAGTAAGGGATAAACGGGATTGTAAGGGATAAAATTGGTCCTCTTGAAGATCAGAGTGGTCGGCTATGTGCGGAACCAAAAGAAGTGGGGGAGATCTTAAATGGTTTTTTTTTGCATCTGTATTTACTAAGGAAACTGGCATGAAGTCTATGGAATTAAGGGAAACAAGTAGTGAGATCATGGAAACTGTACAGATTGAAAAGGAGGAGGTGCTTGCTATCTTGAGGCAAATTAGAGTGGATAAATCCCCAGGACCTGATAGGATAGTCCCTCGGACCTTGAAGGAGACTAGTGTTGAAATTGCAGAGGCCCTGGCAGATATATTTAAAATGTTGGTGTCTATGGGTGAGGTGCCGGAGGATTGGAGAATGGCTCATGTTGTTCCGTTGTTTTAAAAAGGATCGAAAAGTAATCCGGGAAATTATAGGCCGGTAAGTTTGACATCGGTAGTGGGTAAGTTATTGGAGGGAGTACTAAGAGACAGAATCTACAAGCATTTGGATAGACGGACTTATTAGGGAGAGCCAACATGGCTTTGTGCATGGTAGGTCCTGTTTGACCAATCTATTGGAGTTTTTTGAGGAGGTTACCAGGAAAGTGGATGAAGGCAGTGGATGTTGTCTACATGGACTTCAGTAAGGCCTTTGACAAGGTCCTGAATGGGAGGTTAGTTAGGAAAATTCAGTCACTAGGTATACATGGAGAGGTGGTAAATTGGATTAGACATTGGCTCAATGAAATAAGCCAAAGAGTGGTAGTAGAGGATTGCTTCTCAGAGTGGAGGCCTGTGACTAGTGGTGTGTCACAGGGATCAGTGCTGGGTCCATTCTTATTTGTCATCTATATCAATGATCTGGATAATAATGTGGTAAACTGGATCAGCAAATTTGCTGATGATACAAAGAGTGGAGGTGTAGTGGACAGTGAGGAAGGTTTTCAAAGCTTGCAGAGGGATTTGGACCAGCTGGAAAAATGGGCTGAAAAATGGCGGATGGAGTTTAATACAGACAAGTGTGAGGTATTACACTTTGGAAGGACAAACCAAAGTAGAACATACAGGGTAAATGGTAAGGCACTGAGGAGTGCAGTAGAAGAGGGATCTGGGAATACAGATACAAAATTCCCTAAAAGTGGCGTCACAGTTAGATAGAGTCGTAAAGAGAGCTTTTGGTACATTGGCTTTTATTAATCAAAGTATTGAGTATAAGATCTGGAATATTAGGATGAGGCTGTATAAGGCATTGGTGAGGCCGAATCTGGAGTATTGTGTTCAGTTTTGGTCACCAAATTACAGGAAGGATATAAATAAGGTTGAAAGAGTACAGAGAAGGTTTATAAGGATGTTGCCGGGACTTGAGAAACTCAGTTACAGAGAAAGGTTGAATAGGTTAGGACTTTATTCCCTGGAGCGCAGAAGAATGAGGGGAGATTTGATAGAGGTATATAAAATTATGATAGGTATAGATACAGTGAATGCAAGCAGGCTTTTTCCACTGAGGCAAGGGGAGAAAAAAACCAGAGGACATGAGTTAAGGGTGAAGGGGGAAAAGTTTAAAGGGAACATTGGGGGGGCTTCTTCACACAGAGAGTGGTGGGAGTGTGGAACGAGCTGCCACACAAGGTGGTAAATGTGGGTTCTTTTTTAACATTTAAGAATAAATTGGACAGATACATGGATGGAAGGTGTGTGGAGGGATATGGTCCGTGTGCAGGTTAGTGGGACTAGGCAGGAAATGGTTTGGCATGGCCAAGAAGAGCCAATAGGCCTGTTTCTGTGCTGTAGTTTTTCTATAGTTTCTATGGTTAATGTGCTAGTAACCTCTGACTCTGTACCTACTCTGCTGGGCTACAGTGAGCCAAATTACTAACCAGCCAGAAGACTTCAGAATAGACAGCTACTGGACAATATGAAGTTTATTCTAATATTGTTTGTGGTTGTTACGCAGTATTTTGCCAATTTCCTCTACTCACAATGTGCCCATTGAAATGACTCATAGTGTATACTTGCAGGTATTGCATCAATTTGCCAATTTAGTTAATGGCTCTACCTGTTAATACACAGTGGCATGCAAAAGTTTGGGCATCCCCGGTCAAAATTTCTGTTACTGTTAATATCTTAGCCAGTAAAAGATGAACTGATTTCCAAAAGGCATAAAGTTAAAGATGACATATTTCTGTAATATTTTAAGAAAACTTTTATTTCCATCTTTTACAGTTTCAAAATAACAAAAAAGGAAAAGGGCCCAAATCAAAAGTTTGGGCACCCGGCATGGCTGTACTTAGTAACACCCCCTTTGGCAAGTATCACAGCTTGTAAGGGCTTTTTGTAGCCAGCCAAGAGTCTTTCAGTTCTTGATTGGGGGATTTTCACCCATTCTTCCTTGCAAAAGGCTTCTAGTTCTGTGAAGTTCTTGGGTCATCTTGCATGCACTGCTCTTTTGAGGTCTATCCACAGATTCTCGATGATGTTTAGGTCAGGGGACTGTGAGTGCCATGGCAAAACCTTCAGCTTGCGCCTCTTGAGGTAGTCCATTGTGGATTTTGAGGTGTGTTTAGGTTCATTATCCTGTTGTAGAAGCCATCCTCTTTTCATTTTCGGCTTTTTTTTTTACAGACGGTGTGATGTTTGCTTCCAGAATTTGCTGGTATTTAATTGAATTCATTCTTCATGAAATTCTGCACCCTTTTTTCTCCAAACATACCTTTGCTCATTGTGGCCAAAAAGTTCTATTCAAAAGCTTCAAAGGAACATCTAAACAAGCCTGATGCATTTTGGAAACAAGACCTGTGGACTGTTGAATTTAAAATAGAACATTTTGGCTGCAATGAGCAAAGGTATGTTTGGAGAAAAAAGGGTGCAGAATTTCATGAAAAGAACCCCTCTCCAACTGTTAAGCATGGGGGTGTATCAATCATGCTGTGGACTTGTGTTGCAGCCAGTGGCATGGGGAACATTTGCTGGTAGAGGGAAGAATGCATTCAATTAAATACCAGCAAATTCTGGAAGCAAACATCACTCCGTCTGCAAAAAGCTGAAGATGAAAAGAGGATGGCTTCTACAACAGGATAGACCTCAAAGGAGCAGTGCATGCAAGATGTCCCAAGAATCTCACAGAACTAGAAGCCTTTTGCAAGGAAGAGTGGGCGAAAATCCCCCAAACAAGAATTGAAAGTCTCTTAGCCGGCTACAAAAAGCGTTTACAAGCTGTGATACTTGTCAAAGGGGGTGTTACTGAGTACTGCCATGCAGGGTGCCCAAACTTTTGCTTCAGGCCCTTTTCCTTTTTTTCATTTTGAAACCGTAAAAGATGGAAATAATAAAGTTTTCTTGCTTAAAATATTACAGAAATATGTCATCTTTAACTTCATGCCTTTTGGAAATCAGTTCATTTTTTACTTGCTTAGCTATTCACAGTAACAGAAATTTTGACCGGGGTGCCCAAACTTTTGCATACCACTTTATACCAAACATTTTGAAAGAGTCGCCATGCCAAGATTGTTGTTCGACATTAGGTCTTCTCTCAGCAGTTGGGGGGCGAGGGGGAAACATGCGTAGTTATAGGAAAGGAGTGCTATATTTGCATACCTGATGAGTCTGAAGACATAACTGATTTGGCTAATCATATTCCTAAAGAAGCAGCTACAATGCATCAATCTGACAGATAGGATTATTTTGACTAGATTCAATTAAGTCTAGGAAGTTGGGGTTATTCAATATTATGCGTCATAATATTTGTCTTGCTCTGCCTTACCACAATTTAGATCTTTTTTGCGTATAAGGCTGATCATTAATAGAGCTGCTCAAACTCACATAAGACCTCTAACTTATTAAAATGGAACCCGAGCTTTACCTTTGTCCTATCCATCCACCCCTCCACATTCCATACAACTTAAAACTACTTTTTCTTGTTCCTAGTTCTGATGAAGTGCCCAACAGACTGCTGGTTTTTCCTAGTCTACTGAGTTTTTCTATCTTTTTCTGTTTTTATATTTCTAGCATTTGGATTTTTTTAAACTTTCATTTGCTTTGTCGTTCATCTTATTAACTTACACATATTTAGGTGATTATATGAGGGAGCTATTCCTGTTTTTTTATAATTTTGTTGAGTAAAATTGTTTGAAAAGCATACATTACACCAGATAATAGAGAAAAAAATCATTAGCCTTAAGAAAGAGTGACAAAAATTGGAAACCTAGAAGTTGAGAACAGAGAATTTCTAATAAGAAATTCCAGAGATTGTGAACATTTATCCTGTATCTATCTTCATAATGGAAAACACAAACATATGGTTGAAAATCATGCTCAAAAAGGTATGAGGAATTTAAGACAATTATTGCTGGGAATTCCTACTAGGCATATTACTCAAAGGAGAATTAGAAAATGATGCTCACTTACAACATGGGGAAAATGCTATAATCTATTGTTAAGGAACTAATAACAGGTCACAGGAAGCAGAGGACTAGGTGGGACTGAAGAATCAGAATCAGGTTTAATATCACCAGCATCATCATCATCATCAGGTGCCATGCCCAGATTAAGCTTTGACTGCCATGGCCCACACACTCCTGTTCCGGGTCAAGTGGATCAATTCATTGGTATTCATTTCCAGTTTTCTGGCTGCTGTTTCCATCATCATTTGTCTTTGCCTTCCTTTTGCTTTCTTCCCTTCAATCTTTCCCATAATTACCATGCATTCTAACTCCTCTTTCCTAATCACATGTCTAATGAAGTTGCATTGCCTTTTCATGATCTCATACATTATTTCTCTTTTTGTTCTTGCTCTGCTTATGACACCCTCGTTAGATATTCGTTTCATCCATGATATTCTTTGCATCCTCCTCAAAAACCACATCTTTGCTGCTTCAATTCATTTCCTCATGTTACTAGATATTGTCCAACATTCTCATCCATATAACATAACAGGATAAACGTAACATTTCAGTACCCTGAGGCGGGTCGTCATGCTTAGTTTATTGTTGGTCAGTATACTCTTCATTCTCGTAAAGGTGTCTTTTGCTATCCTTATTCTTCTTTTGATGTCCATGTCGCACCTGCTATCTGATGTCACCCAGCTTCCGAAGTAGCAAAAGTTCTGTATGTGTTTTATGTCTTCCCTATTTATTTTCAGCCTGCAGATAGGATTCTCCTTCTTTTTGGATATTACCATACATTTTGTCTTTTTACAATTGACAGATAGACCCATTTTTGTACTTTCTTCAACAACTATATCAATTAAGTTTTGTAGTTTTTCCTCCGTACTTGCAATTAACACAGTGTCATCTGCATATCTGAAATTATTGATGTTTTCACCACCAACTTTGATTCCCAAGATGTCTCTTATTTTTTGTAATATTGTTTCACTGTACACATTAAACAAATCAGGGGAGAAAACATACCCTTGTCTAACGCCTCTCTTGATTTTCGTAAACTGACTCACTTCTCCATCTATTCTTACAGCAGCAAGTTTGTTCCCAGTACAGATTTCTGATTAGGCGGAGGTCTTTTGAATCTGGATCTAGAGTTTCCTGTAATATTTCAAATAACTTATTGCGCTTCACTTTATCAAATGCTTTTGTGTAGTTAATAAAACAAACAAATCTTTTGCACTTGTATCCTTAACATCAATATCGTGTTCCTTGTACCTTTGTCTTTCACAAAACCACATTGCTCTTTACCTATTTCAGCTTGTATCTTACTTCGATAGAACTAGAATATAAAAACAAGGATGAGGCTTTATAACACACTGGTAAGGCCCCACTTGGAGTGTTGCAAGCAGTTTAGGGCCCCTTATTTAAGAAAGGGCATGCTGACGTTGGAGAGGGTTCAGAGGAGGTTTACAAGAATGATTATGGGAATGAAAGGGTTACCATATGAGGACCTATTCATGAGTCTGGGCCTGTACTCAGTGGAATTCAGAAATATGAGGGGAATCTCATTGAAACCTATTGAATGTTGAAAGGCCTCAGGGGGAGTCTACGACCAGAGAGCACAGCCTTAGAATAGAGGGACATTCATTTAGCATAGGAGGAGGAGGAATTTCTTTAGCCAGAGAATAGTGAATCTGTGGAATTCATTGCCACATGCAGCTGTGGAGGCCAAGTCACTGGGTATATTTAAGGCAGAGGTTGATAGATTCTTGATTAGTCAGGGCATGAAGGGTTCGGGGGAGAAGGCAGGAAATTGAGGCTGAGAGGGAAATATATTAGCCTTGATGAAAAGTAGAGTAGACGCGATGTGGGAAATAGTTTAATTCTGCTCCTACATGTTATGGTCATAGAAATATCTACAATGTGAAAGTATTAATAAGTATATGCCCTTGTAGTACTCGATTTACTATTATGTATATTTCTAGCAGATCGACTTTATATTGGTGCATTTTAAATGTTCCGCGGTCGTAAAAATATGAAGAAATATAGTGGGATGTAGCTTTTTGAACATACTTCAGTACAAGGAGAAAGAGCCAAAAAATATAACGAAGCTGGTGGAAACCCAGAGAGAAATCAACAACATCAAGAGGTACCCTAGAACTTGTTTGCTCTGTTGCTAACGCCTCGGAGGCCGGCTGGTTCACAGAATTCTCAGTTAAATTATTTTCCATTCAAGGATAACAAACGGTAAATTATAAAACAACAAAAAAAGTTTGCGGTCTGACTGCAGGTCAGAGAGACCCAAACGCGAAGTGATGCTCCTCATTAAACAGAGCAAGGTGGATAGAACAATGCTGAATTCAGATTAACGCATTTACCCTCCTCACTGGCCAAACACCCAGAATGAATCAATGCCCCCACTGACATTAGAAATATAGTAACTGCTCACCAGTGACAGCGAACTGGCGCCTAACCTGAGACCTCGGTCCAACCCTCAGGCCGCGTTGCCATGGAAGCCACGACTCCGGCGGTGCCATACAAGTTGAGGGATCTTTACAAAATTCTTAAATGACGGGATTCACGTGTTACCACGTAACATAATATGGACAAGAAATTAGAATAAAAGAATTATGAAAACTCTGGCTTTTGAATATCAGACGGAAAATCCGTTACACTATCGTTACATATAATTATATTATATTCATCCATTCCCCTCCAATACAGTCGCGCAATCTATATTTGAATGACGCCTCCCCGGGTGCCGATGTTATCGCACCGCCCTGCGGGGAGGAGCGGCTCCGTATGGGGCTGGCACAGCACAGCAGAGCGGGGCAGTGATTGCCTCCTCTCATCCAATTCGTTCAGGTGCAGCGTGGAAACGATTCGGACCCTCGCTGAAATCTAAACTGCGGTAAGAATGTCGACTACTGAGATATCAGGGTGTCATCTACTGCTATTTCTTCAGTAGAGTAAGGAGTGGATTATGGTGTGGGTGGGAGGAACATTTACTTTTCTTTTAAAGTTATGTTTTATTTTAAAGCCAATTAACTGCGCAAAGAGTTAATGTAAAAACTAACGGCGTGATAAAAGGTCACGTATCGCATTGAAGTGACAGTCTAGCTTAAAACTATGAAATGCAGATACCGGAGATCTGAAGTAAAACAGAAAAAAAAGTTGGGAAAAAAAATCAGAATTCCGGGAGGCAACTGTGGATGGAGACACTAGTGTAGCCAACTGGAAAAGAAGTTAATTTTCATGTGCAGAGGGTCGGGTAAAGATGGATAGGACAAAGTGTGTAAACTGTTGAAGTAATCTAATCGAGGGATTAAAGAAGACAAGTTAAAAATAGATTTTTAAAAAACCTTAAAATCTGTAAAGGGAATGTAAGAACTGCAAAAAGTAGTCTATGTGTAGATAGTTTCAAGTTTCTGGGTGTCAACATCTCTGAAGAACTATCCTGGGCCCAACATATTGATGCAATTGCTAAGAAGGCACAACAGCGGATATATTTCGTTAGGAATTTTGAGGAGCCTTTCTTTGTCACCAGAGACATTAACAAATTTCTACAGATGTGCTGTGGAGAACGTTCTAACGGGTTGCATCAGTGGCTGGTATGGAGGGGCCACTGCACAAGATCGGAAAAGGCTGTGGTAAGTTGTAAACTCAGCCAGCTCCATCAGGAGCACTAGCCTCCCTAGCATCCAGAACACCTTAAAAAGGCGATTCCTCAGAGGTGACATCCTTCATTAAGGACCCCCATCAAGGTGGACATGCCCTTTTTTCATTGTTACCGTGAAGCAGGAGTTACAGAAAGAAGCCTGAAGACACGCACTCAACGTGTCAGGAAAAACTTCTCTGCCATCAGAGTTCTGAATGGACAATGAACCCATGAACACTACAGTACTTCATTATTTTTTCCCTCTTTTTGCTCTGCTTATTTCATTTAATTTTTATGTATATACTAATTGTAATTTATTGTTTTTTAAATTATGTATTGCAATATACTACTGCTTCAAGACAGCACATTTAACTAAATATGCCGGTGATATTAAATTTGATTCTGAGCAATCACAGCAGAAAATTTCAGCACAATTACTTTTCGGGGAACTGTGTCCTTTGTTAGTTTTTAGTTTTCCTTGGTGGTATTTTTGCTAAACTCACAGTCAGCAAAATAATTTAGTTTTCAGCATTGTGAAATTAGGATTTCACCTAGTTTAAGATCCATTTTGATGACTACTTCTCTGCCTTCATTTCTCTATTCAGCTTTCTTGCCCACCCACAACTTGACAGGAAACAGAAGTGTTAATCTTTGTGACTGTGAAGGTCCATCTATGATTGGATATCAGGCAGGCAGTACAACAGTACAACAGCTCCTGGTCTTCAATTTATCCTTTGGCATTAATTTCATTGTTGTATTCCAACTACTTCTGTTACCCAAAATTACGTCATTGTTTTTGTATGGTTTACCTTTTGATAATAACTCTAAGGTCCCTAATGAAAGCCTGATCTTATCACACTGATCTGTTCCTTTAGTCTTTTGTTCTCATCAAAAGATTGCATCATTTGCAGGTGGGTGATCACATTGCATGTAGATCATGCTGATGGGATCTAACTCTACCATAATCCACCATCATTTGGAATGGATATTATTGAAGAGGCCATTACTTAATGTCGGACTTGAATTGCTTTTGGGAAGTTGGTGGAAGAAGCTAATTGTGATGTTAGATATAAACATGTATTTTGATTCAAGGATGGAGATATATTTCAGCACAAGTAACTCCAGTATTTTTACTTTGGGAATACTAGCATCCGCTATGTTTAACTGTATTATCAATATGTTGTGTGACTTAGGGAGAAACTGTAGCTGGTGGTATTCCTGTTCATTTGGAGCCCTTATCCTTCCACGCTATCAAGGCAGTGGTCTAGAATGTACTGTTAATCATCTCCCTTCCCTTGTGCTGTTGTACTGCCTGCCTGATATCCAATCATAGATGGAATACAAATTTGCCATACTTCAATCAACTTTCTTTTATTCCCGCAACACACATCAAAGTTGCTGGTGAATGCAGCAGGCCAGGCAGCATCTCTAGGAAGAGGTACAGTCGACGTTTCGGGCTGAGACCCTTCGTCAGGACTAACTGAAGGAAGAGCTAGTAAGAGATTTGAGAGGGGGAGGGGGAGATCCAAAATGATAGGAGAAGACAGGAGGGGGGACGGAATATGAGGTGTTGTTCCTCCAACCTGAGTGTGGCTTCATCTTTACGGTAGAGGAGGCTGTGGATAGACATATCAGAATGGGAATGGGATGTGGAATTAAAATGTGTGGCCACTGGGAGGTCCTGCTTTCTCTGGTGGACAGAGCGTAGGTGTTCAGCAAAACGATCTCCCAGTCTGCGTCGGGTCTCGCCAATATATAGAAGGCCACATCGGGAGCACCGGACGCAGTATATCACCCCAGCCGACTCACAGGTTCAGCAAAACGATCTCCCAGTCTGCGTCGGGTCTCGCCAATATATAGAAGGCCACATCAGGAGCACCGGACGCAGTATATCACCCCTGCGTTTCCTTGTGTTTTCTTTTATTCCCAATCACTGCCATAGGTTGAACCAAACTGTTTGTGTTTTCTTAGGCTCCTGAAAACCTGAACTGAAACTTCCATAGCACCTACTCCAAATTCTTAATGTACACAAAAATAATTTGCTTCCTCTTCTGTAACATTACCCTTCTCCATCACAATTTCAATCTATTTGGCACCTTCCACCCTCTACATCCATCTGTACCTTCAGACTCCATTCAAATTTTCTATGCCAATTGTTCAATTCTGCATTCTCTATCTTTCCATATTTTAGTTTGCAGCAAATTCTATTTCCTATAATAAGTCTTGCACCAAGTATTGAGGGTGCATCATCCTTGTTAAATGACAATCTAGTGTTTGCTGATTACCTCAAATTTCTATCCTTCTATGTGCCTTCTCCATCTTCTTATCTATCTCTAATATCAGACAGCGCTATAAATTTCTTGCCTCTTTAACTTTTTGTCTGTTGAACTTTTAAAAGTCTGAAAACAGTGAAAAGCTAGACAGTAGTTGGTTAGTGATGTAACACAAAAATTATTTCAGATAGTTTTATTGTGAGATCATAGATAAAGTGGTGTTTCATGGGAAATAACTTTTTCCTGTAGCTATTTTATTACATAAATCAATAAATTGCCTGTATTGAATACAGCACAATGATGAACATGTAAACAGAATGAGGTAAGGTGCATGGATCTAATGAGACATGTTCAAGGCAGTAAGTATTTAAGTTTCAATAGCAGGTTTGAGGATAGATGTATCCAGTGTAATATAATGAAGTTTATTTTGGTGTAGATTGATAATTTGATAGGCAGTTCAACCAAGGCAGGAAATATTACTATTCATTAAATGATTTTTATTTAAACAATGCTAGCTTTGAACTTCAGAAAAATATGTATGGAGTTGACTGAGCATTGCCGACTGAACTCTGGATAATGTATTGGAGGGGGAATTATGTAGCACCTTTTACAATATGAAGTATCACAGCACTCGCTGACAATTTTTTATTTATGTTGGAAATACAAAAGTCAATTTGTACAGCAAGACTTTACAAAGAAAAGTTGCATAATCTAGAGCAACAACAATGCGCACAATGCTGGAGGAACTCAGCACTTCAATCAGCATTTATGGAAAGGAATGAACAGTCAACGTTTTGGGCTGAAACCCATCATCAGGACTGGAAAGGAAAGGGGAAAGGTGATAGTAGAAACCAGATGGGTGGGGGAGGGGATGAAGTAAGAAGCTGGGAGGTGATTGATGGAAAAGGTAAATGGCTAGAGAAGATGAAACTGATAGGAGAGGAGAGTGGACCATGAGGGAAAAAGGAAAGGTGGAGTGGTATCGGGGGAGGTGATAGGCAGTTGATGATAAGAGGTAAGAGGAGGGATTGGAATTAAAATGGTTGTTCACCAGGAAATCCTAATTTTTGCGGATGGAACAAAGGACTTCAACAAAGCGGTCCCACAATCTACGTCCAGTCTCCCAAAGGCCTCATTAGGAGCACTGGATATGGTAGATGACCCCCAACATATTTGCAGGTGAAGATTTGCCTCACCTGGAAGGACTGTCTGGGGCGCTGAATGGAGGTGAAGGAGTCACTGAATGGGCAGGTTTAAAACAACTTCTACTTGCAGGAATAAGTGCTAGGAGGGAGATTAATGGAGGGGAATAATGACAAGGGGATCACAGAAGAAGTGATTCAGAATCAGATTTGATATCACCAGCATATGTCGTGAAATTTGCTAACTTTATGGCAACAGTGCAATGCAATACATGATAAATATAGGAAAAAACTGAATTACAGTATGTATATATGTATATTAAATAGTTAAAATAAATAGTGCAAAACAAATTTTAAAAAGTGGTAAGGTAGTATTCATGACTTCAATGCCCATTTAAAAATCATATGGCAGAGGGTAGAAGCTGTTCCTGAATTGCTGAGTGTGCCTTCAGGTTTACGTAGCTCCTTCCTGATGATAACAATGAGATGAGGGCATGTCCTGGGTGGTGGGGGTCTTTAATGATGGATACCGCCTTCCTGAGGCACCAATCCTTGAAGGTGTCTTGGATACTACGGAAGGTAATACCCGTGATGGAGCTGAATAATTTTACGACTTCCTGCAACTTGCTTTGACTTTGTGCAGTAGGTATTCCCCACCCCTCCCCCATACCAAATGGTGATGCAGCCGTCAGAATGTTCTCTGTGGTACATCTGTAGAAGTTTACAAGTGTTTGAGGTGACAAACCAAATCTCCTCAAACTCCTAATGAAATATTGCCACTGTCTTGCCTTCTTAATAGCTGCATCAATATGTTACGACCAGGTTAGGTCCTTGGAGATGTTGACACCCAAGAACATGAATTTTGCTCACTCTCTCTACTTCTGATCACTCTGGTTTTTGTTCTCTCATTCTATCTTTTCTGAAGTCAGCAATCAGTTCTCTTGTCTTACTAACGTTGAGTGCAAGGTTGTTGCTACACCACTCAGCTAGCTGATATATCTCACTCCTGGACACCCCCTCATCATCATCACCATCTGATTCAGCCAACAATGGTTATATCATCAGCAAATTCATAGATGGCATTTGGGCAGTGCCTAATCACACAGACATGGGTGTAGAGAGAGTAGAGCAGTGGGCTAAGTGCAAATTCCAGTGGTGTGCCAGTGTTGATTGTAGCAAGAATCTGTGGAAAGCAGAAAGTGGAGTGAGGTAAAGGATATGTTTAGTGCTAGAGTCCCATTGAAAATGGCAGAATTTGTAGAGAATGGCCTGTTGGATGGCAGATTCATAGGGTGGTAGCTGAGAACAAGAGAAACTCTTATCTCTGTTGAGGTGGCAACAAGATGGGGTGAGCATAGATGTCTGGGAAATGGAGATGCAGGTGAGGGCAGCATCAATGGTGGAGGAAGAGAAATCCTATTCTTTGAAGGAGAATATTTCTGATATCCTGGGAATAGATGTGTTGGAGTTGAAGGAACTGGGAAAGGGAATGGCATATTTTTAAGGAGAAGTGGGAAAAGGTAGAGTTAAGATAGCTGTAGGAATTGGTAGATGTTTAAAGGATGTTACTAGACAGTTTGACTTCAGAGAGATCGAAAAAGGGGTGTGAGGTGTCAGAAATGGACCAAGTGAATTTAAGGACAGGGTGGAAGTTGGAGGCAAAGTTGATGAAATTGACAAGCTCAGCACCAATACAGTCATCAACGTAGCACAGAAAGAGTTGGGGAACATTACCAGGAAAGGCTTAGACATAGATTATTCCATGTAGCCAATGAAAAGGCAAGCTTAGCTAGGGCCACCCAGGTACCCATGGCTAGAACTTGAGTTTGGAGAAGATGGGAGGAGCCGAAAAAGAAATTGTAGAAGGTGAGGACCATCTCCACCAGATGGAGGAGGGTGCTGGTGGAGGGGAACTGGTCAGGCCTGTTGTAGTGAAAAAAGTAGAGGGCTTTAAGGCATCCTTAATGGGGGCAGAGGTGTATAGGGTTATCCAGGAGGGCTCCCTGCTCTTTTGCAGAATAATACCTTGAGAAATTTTTCTCTTTTTTTTTGAGAAGGGGGCCACAGTGTAATGGGTTATCTAAAGGACATCGTTTTTACTGCTGCTACATTTTCTTGGTTCTCCACTAAGATGCCAGTTTGCATTATGTGGTTAAACTCGTAGGTGAAACTTGAGGCTGCAGCCACATGACTATGTCACCATCTCTAACCATCTAATCGCCTGACTCTTCAATGGGGGAAAAAATCTTGAGTTGTTTTTCACTATTGTCTGTTATTTTTGTCAGCACATGTGGGCAAAAATGCCTATTCTTCCAGTTCAAGTTATCATCCATGCACTTATTATTGTTATTCCTTTGAATATGTTGTAAATAGCTATGTATAGATAGTAAAAAAGCACAATTATCTTTTTGTATTTTCCTTTGCAGTGGAAAAATTGTTGGTCTTTCCAAGGCGATTATGTGAGTATCATTAGAGATGAGTGCCCAATACCAGTGGAACTATACCTTAATCATAAATATTTGCAGAAGGCATGAAATCTAGCAGAAAGAAATTGGAAAGGATGGAAAATTTACAATAAAATAAAATTGAACTGAAAGTAAAATGCTACAAATGCAACTGTTGAATTGTTTTCATTGTAAATTGTTCTGCTTAGTATAATTGCTTTAAATTCATTTAAGATAACTTATTAGCTAGGGTGAATTTGCCTTCTGATCTTTGCAGGAAAACTGGAACTTATTGAAGATTTCAATTCGTCATTCAAATTAAGAATTCAGAAATGCTGCATACAAAAAAAGGAGCAGATTATTCATCTGAAATTTCATCAGAGATTGCACATCTTGATGAATTGACTATCTCACGTAGGACACATACTGGTGAGAATGATGGCTACCCTGATGCTGTTTA
Organism: Mobula hypostoma; assembly: GCF_963921235.1. Taxonomy (NCBI): domain Eukaryota; kingdom Metazoa; phylum Chordata; class Chondrichthyes; order Myliobatiformes; family Myliobatidae; genus Mobula; species Mobula hypostoma. The sequence continues at coordinate 68,809,455 of NC_086099.1, read as the reverse complement.
CATGATTTCAGCTCACTTATTTCAGGGCATACATAATGAGAAACCTCCTCCTAGGAGGCTTATACGCTATGACAATAATTTCAAGTCACCTGTTCCACAAATCAAAGACGACAAACTCCACCGCACTGTGTACGATCTAGCCTTCAATGCTTTGAAGTGTAAGTAAAACATTTGGGTTACTTTTGTTGAAAAGAAATTGATTAACAAAGGGAGGCTGTAAAGTACCAGAAACGATGTTGTTTGGAGATAATAATTGAAGGAAATGGCTACAAAGGGGAAGGTAGAAAATAAGTGCAGTCAAAAGTGCAACACGTTAAGCCTGTATAGTCTTTTGATTTGATTATAAGTAGATAATACAATAGTTGGATCTTCCATTATAAAAAGTATATTATCATTGTAATATAGACTGTAATGGATTATAAGGTGTTTCTGATTTTTTTTATATACAAAAGAAGTGTATTGCTTTATTCTTGGAGAGGCATAAGCTAAGTGAAAATCAATATATTAAAATGCTAAAGCTGGAATAAAATTACATAAATGCAATAATAACACCTGAGGTACAATCCCTCTTATTTTATATGGAGGTTTAATGAATGGAATACATAGCGAGATTTGTATGGTGATAGTTGATAGTTCATGAAAATTAAGAAGGCATTCAATGAATTCACATTTGGCTAGACCAACTAAATTGCTGGTCAATAGTAAAGTTAGGACAAAGATAGTGGGGAAGCCATTAATTGTAATTCAATTGAATAACTATAGTAGTCAATTTCCCAGTTGGAAGTAACATTTTATGGCATGAATGCCACTATCGCTACTGCCTGAATGTTTTCTGTATTTTGCCACAAATAGCCAAAATCTGCTTCATTTGCTATTGGGATCAACTTTTTCCTGCTTCATCTTAACCCTGAGTGAGCTTGTAACATTTAACAACTCTTTATTCTCAGCCTTCTGTGGAAGTTGTGGTAAGGCAAAGATAGCCTGGAGCTATTGTAGTCAAGCAAGAACTATGAAGTGAGACTGCTGGGGACACCTCTGCTTACTTTTCCTTAAGGGAATATCTTGCCCGACAAATTCTTTGAAGAAATAACAAGCAGATTAGACAAAGGAGAATTGGTGAATGTTCTGTACTTGGATATTCAGAAGGCCTTTTGACAAGGTACCTCTCATGTGGCTGTTAAGAGACCATGGTATTACAGTAAAGATATTAGTGTATATGGCATTGGCTGATTGTCAGGAGGCAGAGAGTGGGAATAAAGGGAGCCTTTTCTCATTGGCTACAGCTGGCTAGTGGTGTTCTCCAGGTGTCTGTATTAGGACTTTTTTGTGTTATATGTCAATGATTTGGATGGCGGAATTAATAGCTTTGTGGCCAAGTTTGCAGACAATATGAAGATAGGTGGAGGAGCAGGTAGTGCTAAGGAAGCAGAAAGGCTACAGAAGGGTTTAGATAGATTAGGAGAATGGACAAAGTAGTGGCAGATGGAATACAGTGTCAGGAAATGTATGGTCATGCACTTTGGTAGGAGAAATAAAAGCATAGACTATTTTCTAAATGGAGAGAAAATTTAAAAATTTGAGGTAGAAAGAGACTTGCGAGTCCTTGTGTAGGATTCCTCAAAGATTAACTTGCAGGTTTGAATTGGTGGTGAGGAAGGCAAATGCAATGTTAGTGTTCATCTCGAGAGGTCTAGAATATAAAAGCAAGGATGTAATGTTGAGACTTTGTAAAGCACTAGTGGGGCCTCACTTGGAGTACAGGTTTCTCCCACCATCCGAAGGTAGAGCGTTCCTATGAAACAGTTCGTAAGCCGAAATGTCGTAAAGCGAAGGAGCAATTACCATTTATATGGGAAAATTTTTTGAGCGTTCGCAGACCCAAAAGTAACCTACCAAATCATGCCAAATAACACATAAAACCTAAAATAACAGTAACATATAGTAAAAGCAGGAATGATATGATAAATATACAGCCTATATAAAATAGAAATACTTTTCCACAATCATTACTGAACTATTCTCCGTAGCGAAAATCTCATTCAAGCACTCTCGGCAGAAAGCCTCACGCAAGCGCTCTCGGCAAAAACACGGCACAAGTGCTGTCCAGTAACCTTTAAGCTATGAAGCTGCCAAATCATACCAAATAACACATAAAAATACATAGCCGATATAAAGTAGAAATAATGTATGTACAGTGTAGTATCACTTACCGGAATTGGGAAGTCAGCGCCGAGCACACTACACTGATGGTGGTGTGTTAGGCTGAGTCATCGGAGTTTGGGTGGTGCAGTGGCCCCCACCCTCCGGGCACGTACCTTTCAAAATTAAAGTCGTACTTTATCATTGCAGCGAAAATCTTCACGTTCAGTTCACTACTGCATTCAGTTTTGATTGTTATCCTTTTTTCTTCCAATTGCATCAGCTCTTCATCTATCAGATCTTGGTCATGGGAAGCCAAAACCTCTTCAACATCTCTTCGTCAGCTTCCACAAGCCAAACTCACTTTGTCCTTACTTAGTTCACCACGATCGAAACGCTTAATTATGTCTAGTTTTATGCTAAGTGTAACACCCTTACGAGCTCTCTTAGGCTTTTCCAATACTATAGAACTCATCTTGCAAACGACTGCTCACAGGCATGTGTTTAAGCAATGCTGGCTAGAATGCCGTTCCAAATCTGGGGGAGAGCGGCTGCTCGGGGCGCACGCTGATTTTTTTTCGTAACAGTGAAAACACCTTCTGAAAGTGAAAACAGTACTAATGTAGGTCTTTCGTAACAGTGAGGTTTCGTAAAGCGAACGTTCGAAAAGCGGGGGACACCTGTACTGTGATCAGTTTTGGATCCTTATGTGCTGAAACTGGAGAGGATTCAAAGGAAGTTCACGAAAATGATTCTGGGATTGAAAAGCTTATTGTATGAGGAGAGTTTAATGGCTCTGGGCCTGTACTCGCTAGAATTCAGAAGAATGAAGGAGGATCTCGTTGAGTGTTGAAGGGCCTCTAGAGTGGATGTGGAGAGGATATTTCCTATGGTGGGGGAGTCTAAGACCAGAAGACAAGCCTCAGAATAAAGGGGCATTCATTTAGAATGGAGATGAGGAGGAATTTCTTTAGCCAGATAGCGGTGAATCTGTGGAATTGGTTGCCACAGGTGGCTGTGGAGGCCCAAGTTATTGGGTATATTTAAGGCAGAGGTTGATAAATCAGTGTATGAAAAGATACAGGGAGAAGGCAGGAAATTGGGGCTGAGAGGGAAATGGATCAGACATGATAAAATGCTGGAGAAGACTTGATCAGTCAGTGGCCTAAGTTTGTTCCTGTATCTTGTGGTCTGTGGCCTTGCTGCAGAAGAGTTAGGCTGGGTTGACTGTGGAAGTGTGCACTTAAAGCCAGATGAGTGAGGCCTCTGTAGTGAGACTTTTCCAGAAAATATAGTGTCCCTTTATACAATAGGGGGTGCGAGAGTTAGACGATAAGAATAACGGAAGAACATAACTAACACCTGAGGCTCTATTGCCTTTTATAACTTCAAAATATCTTTGGTTGTCCGCTGGAACTTTTGATTTTTTTCATACCTCTATTGTGAATGGTGATTGATTTTGCGAGAAAGAATTCAAACATATCCAATTTACAATGATCAATATCAGTAACTGGTAAGTCATTTCTGTATTTAAAAAGAGTTTTCTGTTCTGACTTCAGAACCGTGTGGGTGACAGGGGCCATACTGTTCCCCTTGTGCATAAGTAAAATAAAAATGCTTGAGTGCTAAGAGTACGTGTGTTCTGGGCCCAGTTATTTTTGTTTTGCTATCAGCGATGATAGTTACTTGGAAGTTGCATGGAGATGGCTAGCCCTTGGCTTTGTAATAAAGGAGAAAGGAATTCAGCCCCGGTAGCCGATCATTCCTAAATCCTAGGCTGCTCATATTTGAACAAGGGACTGAGTCTAGATGCTGTACCCCTGCCTTCCCCAGGCACGTCTTTGACAAAGCGTGAATGACTTGCATCCTTACAGCCAGTGCAGTGAATCTCATTATGCCTTAGGAGTAGTACGTGCCAATGGACAGTTATGGAAGCTCTGAGCTTCTCACTTCTTCTGAACTCTGATAAAACATGGTGAACTAACTATGAAAGTGTGAAAGCCCAAATAACAGCTCTTGAGTACTCAGTGTGGCTGGCATTAGTCAGTTCCCTGCCTCAGGCGGCAGTTCCCAACAGCACTATGGGAGGTGGAGGAGTGCAGAGGGGATGAGCAAAATGTTGATTTAAATGTATCTTGAACTGATTTAGCAGGAGCCCTAAGAAAATGTTTTCCTCTGCACTGTAGATTGGCACAAAAAAAAGTTTTGGACAGGAGACAGTGATGTTAATGAATATGTAGAATGCGTGTGTAAAAGTTTCAAAAGTATACAGATTAACTCTACAAGCATGGATGCCTGTCTTAATAAACGTTAGTGTAAATACGTTGCAACGTACACTAGGTTAAAGGAAGAACATATTATTACTTGTGTGAGATGAGAATTAAGTAAAATTGTGAGGATCTTACAATATTGCCAAAAGTAATAACATTAAAGGATTAAAGCTATTAAGAAGAATAGGGACAATACCTGTGTGACTACCCAGCTGCTTAACTGTAGCCTCTGGGCAAATTTGTGCATTATTTAAAAGGTATTATAATAGCTCTCCTATACAATTCATATGATATTTTAATTTATAGCTTTGTTTTATACTTAATGAAATTGACAGTGACCAAATTTTGGCTAATTGTTACCAGATTAGCTTCTTCAAATTTCACTGTAAATCTCAAGTTCTAACATTATTACTTTTTTTTATATATATATGCCTCATATGACCCATGTGTGACTAGCAATTTTTGTTTTGAACAGCGTAGTTGTTCGGAATCAGAATTGGAATCAGTTGTATTATCACCGGCATGTGACATGAAATTTGCTAACTTAGCAGCAGCAGTTCAATGCAGTACATAATCTAGCAGAGAGAAAAAAAATAATAAATATACAAGTAAATCAATTATGCATATTGATAGATTTTTTAAAAACGTGCAAAAACAGAAATACTGTATTTTTTTTTAGAAGTGAGGAAGTGTCCGAAGCTTCAATGTCCATTTAGGAATTGGATGGCAGAGGGGAAGAAGCTGTTCCTGAATCGCTGAGTGTGTACCTTCAGGCTTCTGTACCCCCTACCTGATGGTAACAGTGGGAAAAGGGCATGCCCTGGGTGCTGGAGGTCCTTAATAATGGACGCTACCTTTCTGAGACACCGCTCCCTAAAGATGTCCTGGGTACTTTGTAGGCTAGTGCCCAAGATGGAGCTGACGAGATTTACAACCTTCTGCAGCTTCTTTCAGTCCTGTGCAGTAGCCCCTCTATACCAGACAGTGATGCAGCCTGTCAGAATGCTCTCCACGGTACAACTATAGAAGTTTTTGAGTGTACTTGTTGACATGCCAAATCTCTTCAAACTCCTAATGAAGTACAGCTGCTGTCTTGCCTTCTTTATAGCTACATTGATAGCTACATTGGGACCAGGATGGATCCTCAGAGATCTTGACACCCAGGAACTTGAAGCTGCTCAGTCTCTCCACTTCTGATCCCTCTGAGGATTGCTATGTGTTCCTTCATCTTACCTTTCTTGAAGTCCACAATCAGCTCTTTCGTTTTACTGACGTTGAGTGCCAGGTTGTTGCTGTGGTACCATTCCACTAGTTGGCATATCTCACTCCTGTACACCCTGTCGTCAGCACCTGAGATTTTACCAATAATGGTTGTATCGTCAACAAATTTATAGATGGTATTTGAGCTATGCCTAGCCTAACTATTCTAACTGTATGGGTTTTACAGTTCTTAGATCCAAGAAAGATGGAAATGGAACAGTAGGCACGATAGGGGTAAACATGGGGATGTCCACAAGGAGTGTATTCTTGTTAGCAGACAATCTGTCCACTGGGCTTGAAGATGCCCATGGGTCAAGGCAGCTTTGATAACAGTTTCCGCTTCCACCTTGTATCATGAACTCTTGGCTTGTTAAGCAGCTTCACATGTGGCCCTTGTCAAAGGTCTTAAAAAACTGAAGTGGACAACATGAACTGATCCTCCATTGTCTATTCTGCTTGTTAGTTCAGAGATTTCCAACAGGCTTGTCAGACAAGATTTTCCCTTGAGGAAACCATGCTACTATGGCCTATTTTATCATGTGCCTCCAAGTATCCTGAGACCTCCTTCGCCTCACTATAGGAAGGATGTGGAAACCTTTGAAAGGGTGCAGAGGAGATTTACAAGGATGTTGCCTGGATTGGGGAGCATGCCTTATGAGAATAGGTTGAGTGAACTTGGCCTTTTCTCCTTGGAGTGACAGAGGATGAGAGGTGACCTGATAGAGGTGTATAAGATAATGAGAGGCATTGATCATGTGGATAGTCAAGAGGCTTTTTCCCAGGGCTGAAATGGCTAGCACGAGAGGCAGAGTTTTAAGGTGCTAGTAAGTAGGTACAGAGGAGATATCAGGGGTAAGTTTTTTTTACGCAGAGAGTGGTGAGTGCGTGGAATAGGCTGCTTGCGACTGTGGTGGAGGCAGATATGATAGGGTCTTTTAAGAGACTCCTGGACAGGTATATGGAGCTCAGAAAAGTAGAGGGCTATGGGTAACCCTAGGTAATTTCTCAGGTAAGGACATGTTTGGTACAGCTTTGTGGGCCGAAGGGCCTGTATTGTGCTGTAGGTTTTCTATGTTTCACTGCCACCCATCCGCACTGTAGCCCACACAGTTTACTTTAAATAATCTGTTCCTGAACTGTACTTAAGAACTTGACTGATTTTAATTCTGCCTGTTTTAAAATACCATTTCGTGTAAGCCTGCATGTAATTTCTCTTTGGTTTTTCCTCCTGATCTGATGTGACAAAAAATTAGTTGAACATTTTAGTGGATATGTGGCATGTGCGTGTCATATATCTGTGGAGATGACACAACTACCTTCCCTCCTGCTCTGCTCAAGCAGCTGAACTTCTTTGCCTCAAGAAAAGCTTGCAGCCAATGCAGTGAAGCTCATTATACCTTAGGAGAGTAATGTGTAAATGGACAGTAATGGAAACTATGTGAGTTTCTTACTTCTTCTGAACTCTGATAGAACATGGTGAGCTAACTATGAACCTCTTCTGCTTTTGAACTACTTGCTGTAAACTGTTATAAACTATGCGATTCGTACTAACGGTAACGATAAAATAACTAGATGGAACAAACAAGTTGACTCCTTTGCTTTGGCACGACAGCAGATCCTTATAGTTGAGGAATTATATGCAGAATTAAAAGAGCTAAAACCTAACTGATTTATTGGCAGCTTGACAAGTCGTGGTGTGAGAATAATGTATGAACAAAGAAGTGTTTATTGCATGAGGACTACACTGTGTACCCCTTATCAGAATATGTATTTGATAACAATGTGTGTCAGTAGCTCCAAACAGTATTCTGGGCTCGCTTGGCTGCAGATTTTCTCAAGCTCAGTGAACGGAGACTCTGTGTTGCCAACTGAGACACAAACTTGCTAATAAACAGTATGTACTTTCAAGTAAATTGTGTTTGACAGTTATTCCCTGGGTCTGAACCAAAAGGCCTCAGGCAGAGAGGCAGATCGACATCCTGGCGCAGCAAGCAGGGTCCCAATATGTGGTAGACCCCCTGCCAAAATTGAATAAGTGAACCAACAGACCGTTGGGGTGAATCAGAGACGAACGGGCCCACAAGGTAAGCTTTAACTTGTTTCGTCTCTGCTCTCTGATGACTCTGTTTGTTCCCTCATTTTGGCGGGAAAAATCCACTGAAGGGACCCAAAGGGAATGGAAAATTCGAGACGGGTGGTTTGAGATCCCTGGAATACGCTTAGACAAAGGGTAGAGGGAGTAGGTTACAGAAAATAATAGACAAATATTCAGATAATGGAAAGAAACTGAGACAAATGTCATTCCAATTGTCTAAACATTTGGGAAAAGACAATTGGCCTGCAGGAGGTACATTTGATTTAAATTCAATATGGAAAGGGAAGGCAGGGAAAGAGTATGGTCGCCTGATTGGCCTATGGCGATGTGAGGCAGAAATGAAAGAAGCCAGACATAAATTGTTTGACTGATAATGCTAAGCGAAGAGGGATAGACATACATAATAGAAGAGGCAACCCTAGGAGTTGGCAAGAGTTGAGAGCGATTTGTGAAGAATGGGATAGGGGACAGAAACAAACAGGGGCTGGGGAAATAAATTGTATCAGAGACAAAACATACTGGCCGTGGAAGAATGAATAAAGGGAAAGGGAAATGGAAAATAAAAATAATTCTGGGATACCCCACCTCTATCCAGACATACTGATGTACTTCCCCAAATGATACTGATGATGATTGGGAATGGGTAAGGTGAGCTAATAATCCTGCCATACTACCCACAGCTGCGTCGGCACCTGTTTTACCACGGTCAGGTTCCCCACCCCCATATGGTTCTCACCCTGGTGCCTCAGCCGCCAACTCGACAGTCATTGCATCGCCACCGACCGTTTCTCCAGAACGTTTGGGAAGCCCAGTACCCATTTCTGCCCGCACGTGCAGTCAGACTGGAGCTCTCCCGGACTGGACCCTGAAAGGGTCATTGGTTTTACCAGGACTGATACAGACTCAGTATCAATTGCCCATGAGGACCGTTCCTAACCCACAAGCTGGTGTGGTGAGACAAGCACCTACTATGCAAATCCATAAACCCTGGACCCCTTCCGAATTCTGTGGTATACTGAATGTTGCCCCTGACAAAAAGGTCAACCCCCAAGGGTTCTGTATTATTTAAGAACTGTCCTGACTATTTATTCTGCTAACTCCAGAGATTTGTTCCCTTTGGCTATGGCCGCCCTGATTCCTACTGATCAGACACGATTCACCACTCGGCTCGGGCATGGCAACTACGACCAGTTAATCACGACCAGGCAAACTGAACCGCGGACCATTGAAAATATATTGGACTCCTTATCCCACATTCTGGCCCCTTCCATAGATCTTAAAGTATAAACCCAGGAAAGGTGATGGTTTCCTAGAATGCTTTAATGCCGCTTATTCTGCACGATTGGGAGATCCGCTGTAGGCAGATGGAACCAGTCCCCATAGTACTGTGCTCTCTTCCTTCAAGCCCTGCCCAGCAAGGTGGCCGACAGGGTTAAAGTCAACAATATGAACTAGTTAGAATCCACTCAAACTTCAGAAAGCCATTTTGAATTAGATAGTAATTCACAAAGACAAAGTATTTCTAGGAAAGCTGTAAATCAGATAAAGACGATCACTATTTATCATTGTAGCTGTATTAACAATCTGTGGCCTTGTCAGAAAGAAGTGTCTAGTTCAGTCTTTCAAAGCAAACCACAGAGGCCATCTAGAGGGAAAAAGTTCATTTTTATTTTAATATTTGTTTTCTTTCCTTGTGGGGAAAGGTTAATTTTTGATTTTGTCCAATTCTGAACAATATAAGGACACTACATTATACTTCTTTAAAAAAAAATTAGTGTGTTAAGCTTGTCAGAAAAAAGATTTATTTGTTTTTTAAAAGGTTTTGTTATCAATTGTGGCACCAATGTAGTACATATCTTAATAGACCAGAAGGTACCAGATTCAGCCCTTGACCTGTGCTAATTAACCCCCATTGTTAATACACTACGCCGACTCAGATACATAAATTCCTGGGCCTTGTCAACTTCCGCCACACTAGATACGAGGTCCTTCCCCTACAGAACCCCCTTCCCCATTTTTTCCCCTGTTCTACTGTGAACCCAGCCACCTTTTCAGAATGCCCATCCGAGCATCTAGATTCACCATACCATGATTGTGTAACAATAAATCACCAGTTGATAGAAGTCCAACCTGACATGACTGACATCCCCCTCGCTAACCCGGACTTGGTCTTCTATGTAAATGGAAGGTCCTTTATAGATAAGCAAGGTAAGTGCCGTGCAGGATATGCTGTTGTTTCCGACATAGAAACCATGGAGTCCGCTTCCTTTCTTTCTTCTCACTTGGTGCAACAAGATGAACTCTTTCACTCAGTACAGCGTACATCCTAGCCACTGGGAAATCAGCCAATATTTTTACAGATTCTAGATATGCCTTTGGAGTTGCTTATGACGTCAGCAAATTTTGGAAAGCTAGGGGTTATGTCACCTCCTCTGGTATGCCCATCACTAATAAAATTTACATCGGCAGCCTTTTCTCCGCCGTCTCCATCTTCCTTCACCATTGGCCATTATTAAACGCTCTGCACACACTGACGGTACGACTGAGACTGACCGTGGAAACAACAGAGCAGACTCGGCTGTGAAACAAGCTGCCCTTACCGGAGCACTGACTGTTCCCCAAATGACGGATCGCCGGGGAAAACCTGAATCCCCCATTTCCGAATCAAAGGGTGTGCCTGGAATTGAGAATGAGCGTGTTTTACAGAGGGACGCCTCTGAAAAAGAGAAAGCCACCTGGGAATCGGCTGGATGTTTTTACTCACCGACCGAGGACCTCGGGCTTACTCCTGCCCGTCAGGTCTGCGTACCTGAAACTGTACTGGACTATATTGTAGATTTTGTGCATACCAATACTCACCTTGGCAAGGAGGGAATGGTAAGGCAATGTTTGGAATCATGGTGGAGCCCGGACCTGGAGAAAGCAGCAGAGAATGTTGCTAGATGATGTCTGATATGCCAAGAACATAATCCAGGAAAAGGCACCCCATGCCCAAAGGGATGTAGCCCATTGCCAAGATACCCTTTCTGCCAACTACAAATGGATTTTATCGAATTACTGTTGTAAGTATTGTCTTGTAATTCTTGATGTTTTTAGTAGATGGATTGAAGCATATCCCACCACAGATAACAAAGCTGATATCGTGGTGCATATTTTGTTGAAAGAAGTCATTCCTGGATTCGGGGTACCAGAGCAAGTTGTATCTGACAAAGGCCTGCATTTTGTGGGTGAGATTAATATCCAACTACGCCAGGCTCTGGATATTAAACAGACATTCCATTACCCCCGCAGACCACAGGCCGTTGGCCTGATTGAAAGGACTAATGGGACGCTAAAAACAAATTGGCTAAATTAAGACAAGAAACTGGTCAAAATTGGCTCAAAGTGCTACCAATAGTCTTGTTCCAGATGAGAACTCATTAACAGACCAAACATGGTCTGTCGGCAGCTGAAATAGTATATGGCAGACCAAATAGTATATGGCAGACCGTTAAGAACTCCCTGAAGGGCTGCCTTGCCAATTCCAAAATTACCTGAGATGGACCTGAATGAAATGTCGAATGAAATTGTAGGGTATGTCCTGGTACTAACCAAATCTCTCCAGGTCCTGCATTCACAGGTGAAGGAGGCCCACCGGGAAGGAGTGGAACTGGAAAATGAGCGTCGAGTTTGCCGAAGGAGACTTTGTTTTCAGAGGGAATCATCTTAGAAAGCAGCTTGAGCCTCGCTGGAAGGGACCCTACCAAGTGTTACTGACCACTCCAGCAGTCAAACTACAAGGACTTCCAAAATGGACATATCTAGGACATGTCAAACTTGTGCCTTCATGACTAAGCTATTACTGTCTGTACTTGTAATCTTAAGCACTTGTATTGTAGTAACCAAGCCAAACCCCTTCCTGTCGCTTTGCTATAGTTATAATGGGAAAACCAACTTATCTGCCTGCTGGGTGTGTGCAGCGATTCCTCCCCATGGGAAGATAGGGTTTCCCCTAAAAGCCATACCACTGAACAGCAGTGAACAATGGTCAGTCTGGGCCTTTTCTAATGATGCTCAGACTAGTGAGGTTCAAAAGTGCACCAGTGATGTGATTGGAGACTGGTGCCACTGCTTTGATGGTTGGTGCATTTCTCCCCTCCTGGAAAAAGACATCTGATGGGGATGTCAGATATCATGGTCCTCTACTGTTGTCAGATCTGACCAACTGGCAAATACTATGTGCTACTGTAATTTCAAAGGTAAGGGGACTTGCTTTCTGGGCAATAGCACCTGTGCCATTTATACAATGGCTGAACCACCGCTGGTTTGCGGGGAAAGGGCCTACTTGTGGCTCCCAGGAGAGACAGCTAGCCGATGGGTCACCCAACAAGAGAGCAGAAATTGGATTGGATGCTACTTCCTGGCTTACCTTGTACTCTACTTGTGAATGCTGAAAACACTGAACCAGCACCCTTTCCTCCTATGGCAAAAGCGAGGAATCTCATAACTGGAGTGCTTCTGGATGACAGCTTTCCCCTTCTATGGGGCGGCCCACAATTCAAGGGAAATCATCAACCTGGCCGCAGTTTTGGAGGAGATGGCCAATAGTACCGTTAAGGCCATGGATGGTGTCCAGGATCACATGAGGGCCATCACAGCTGAAATGATGGCTCTATAACAGACTGTTTACAGAACTGAATGGCCCTCGATTTTGTTCTGGCTGAAAAAGGAGGTGTGTGTGCCACTATAGAACAGGAGTGCTGCACGTACATCCCAGAGGAATCAGAGAGCATTACCTCTCTCTCCGTTCACATTCAAAAGGAGGTAAGTAAAATCCGGAAATTCGGGGCTGACATACATGGCTTTAGCTCAAAAGGAGGATTGTGGTCCTTCAGTGGCATCTTGGCAGGATGGAGCGGTATACTGCTACATTACTCTATCATCATCTCAGGAGTACTCTTACTTATTGCACTTTTCCGATGTTTATGGCCCCTTGTCAGCCGGTGCTTTTGCTGTACACCCACAGGGATATTTATACAAAGAGTTCCCCTAGAAGGAAGGGGATCTCAGAGAGACCGAGGGGCAAATGATGAGGATGGAGACTGCAATGACATAGAAAGCCCATCAGCTTATCCCAAGGGTTACTACCCACCCTTCTTACATGAATATGAAAATTAAGATGTACAACAACCCCCATATTGATAATCCTAGTTGTCATGAAATGACAAAAGGAGGGAATGAGGAATTATTGGCAGAATTAATAGAGCTAAAACCCAACTGACGTGTTGTCAGCTTGACAAGTCGTGGTGTGAGAATAATGTATGAACAAAGAAGTGTTTATTGCATGAGGACTACATTGTGTACCCCTTATCAGAATATGTATGTGATAACAATGTATATCAGTAGCTCCAAACAGTATTCTGGGTTCACTTGGCTGCAGATTTTCTCAAGCTCTATGAGCAGAGACTGTGTTGCCAACTGAGACTCAAGCTTGCTAATCAACAATATATACTTTTAAGTAAATTGTGTTTGACAGTTATTCCCTGGGTCCGAACCTAAATGCCTCTGGTAGAGAGGCAGATCGACATAGCACTCCACTGTGATCAGTCTGCAAATACTTTCCAAATCCTTTTGAAGAATAAGTACAATTACAGCATGATGTGTCAAAGACTGAAAGGACTTTATGTATTGAAGCATATTATGTGCAAACCTATAAAGGATGATAGGTATAATCAAAATTGAGAGGTTCTTGACCATAGTAAGAAAAGTAGCAGCAACTGCATGATTTGCCAGAGACACAATCCTGGAAGACGCTACCGGTATCTGCCGCCGCTGGACCCTTCCCCAGGAGGTTATTTGCGCTTTATGCAGTTACCTAATGTATGGGTTGTGATTATACAGCTGTTACTGCTTTGTCATCAAACGCAGAGAAATAACACTGTAACTATTGCTAAATATTATGATAATTTCAAAGTTTCAAAGTGCGTTTATTATCAAAGTATGTGTACAGCATACTTCCCCGAGTTTCATCCTCCCACAGGCAGCCACAAAAGAAAGAAACATCATGGAATGCATTGAAAGAAAATATCAAGCGCCAGACATGCAAAAAAAAAGAACAAACTGCACAAACAGCAAAAAGTGAGCAATTAACACACAGAATACTAAACATCAAACCACAGTGTCCCTGAAACGATCCAGGAGAGACAGTCACCAAGTCGGTTCAGTTTAGTGCTACATTGATGACTGCAGGCCTCGGCTGCAGAGCCAATCCTGTGCCGAAGCGGCTGAATCAAATCAAGCAAATAATAAAAAAAAGAGTAACCAGAAGCATGTGAACATAGTTCAGAAGAAGCATCTTTAAAAGAAGTAGAAGTAGTTTTGTGAGCTGCCTGTGAAATGTCGCCATTAGTCGCTGGCTGCATCTCGTATCTTATCTTCCTGGTTTGGGATACCGTGAAAATCCCAAGGGATAACGGTCCTCATAAAGGTCTCACAATGTAAATAGCATTTCACCTGGCCTTGCCACAATCAATTTTATGGGGCAGCTGAAAGACAGACTGGGGCCCTGAAATGCAGTTTAGCTAAATTGCACAATAAGACTGAGCTAAAGGGGCCGGAGGTGCTTCCACTGGCACTCGTGACATTGTACTGCACTCCAAACTGCACCAACAGACCTATCTCCACTTGAGATAGTTTTGGGATGTCTCAGGCATTTGCTAGTCACCCCTCCCTTTTTAATTAAACAGGTGTACATCCATACTATGAGTGAAAGCTGGTTGCAGTATTGTATAGCACTAACACAAACTCTTAAAGATTCCCATCAATGAGTACTTCAAACCCAAAAGGTCATGCTGGCTGCAGAGTGTCAGACCCACCAGTTGGGCAGTTGGGCACTGATGTGAACCTGTCGATGGGGGAAAGAGACTGTCTGGAGTCCATTCCAAATGTTGCTGACCATGTATAGCACTTAAAGGTCCATGGAAAGCTGATGTGGGTACAGTCCTTGCACATTAAAGCAGCGGTGCCACCAGGCCAGGGACTGATGGATTATTTTCTCACCTTAAGTATCCAACATACAGTATACCTGTTTGGTAATCTGGACATCCATTTTCTGCCTAAGTGCAGAGGTAGCACACAACTCGAATAGTCCTAACACTTTTTTTTGCTGGAGTTATGAATATGTGTTGCGTACTAACCGGTCAGGTTGTTGGGTGTGCTCTAGAGAGCACACATACTAGGAGCTCCCAACCTTGTGTATGTGATGGACTGATACCTGATATGTTGGGAACCTCTGGTTATAGACTCTTATACATTTGAAGGTGGGTTGCCAATGCATTTAGACAGCTGGATCATAGTGAGTTTGATTCCATGTTTTACCTTGATAACACAATTAGAACACTAAAGGGAGCACAGGATTGCACTGTCCATAGAAATAACTCTTGCCAATACAACTGTTTCAAGGGATAGTATCAAGCTACTTAAAACGATTGCATAACCCCACCAATCCAAAGCTGCTTCATAGGGATAGGGGTGAAGTATGTTACTGGAACCATCAAGGGATGGGACCAGACTTGGTCTGTAAAATGTCTATACTACTGGTGACGCTGCAAATCCCATTAACAGTACTCACTGGGTATGTGGCCAACAAGCCTATTGCTGGCTGCCAGCGGTACTCCTTCTAAAAGGGGATCTTTGACCTGAATCAAAGCCATGGAGGGGCTGCCGATGTCTGGCCTATGTAATACTATATAGATTTATCACCTGCCTACTCTCTCTCTACGTTGTACTGTGTGGCCCTACCATCGAAAGACTGTGGAGACGGATTGTTTTTAGATTGTAGTATTCCGGTACTGAAAACCTGACAGACTGGCTCGTGAAAGCATTAACATGGCCTCAGCACTGCTGGAGAAGCTGGCTACTAACACAGCATCAGCACTATGTGATACAAGTCAGGCCATCAATGACATTACTGCTGAAACGCTGGCAATCTGCACTGTGGCCCTTCAAAATTGGCCCTGATGAAACTGTCATAACATTTCAGAGGCTCTGCATTATTGATACTCGGTATGATTCCTGTTGTCCTCTGAGGAAGGAGTGCAGAAGTTGTGTTGAGGAGAAGTCTCACTACAGAGGCCTCACTCGACTAGCTTGAATACACACTGTCGCAGTCAAACCAGCCTATTTCATCTGTCATAAGCAGAGGTGTCTCCGCTGGTCTCATTTCAAGGTCACACTTGACTACAAATGCCCCAGGCTAATTTTGCTTTACCTAAAACATATTGTACCTTTACATAATAGGTGGTGCTGGAGACAGAAGATAAGAATGATGAAAGGATGTGAAAATTAAGGCTCTATTGTCCACTAATTTCAAAATATCATTGGCTGTCTGCTTGAAGTTTCGATTGACTTTAACACTTCTCTTGTGAATGGTGATTGATCTTGCGTGTGAGGAATTCAACCATACAATTTTCAATGATCAATATCAGTAAAATGAGTTTCAGGTGAATCCTCCAGTAAGTTTTCATCAAGATCAGACTCATTATTGATCACAACAGTCATAGTAGCAACTTCTCTCTCATAATACGGTTTTATCATATTTATATGACACAGCTGTGTTGTCTTTCTCCGATCTGGAGTTTTTTTTAACCACATAATCCACATCATTTACCTTGGATTTAATCTCATAAGGACCATGGAATTTGGCTTGTAATGGGTTTGTTTGCACTGGGAAGAGAACCAACACCTTATCTCCAGGCTTAAATGACATCATCCTAGCTTCCTTATCATACCACGTCTTCATCTTCTCTTGAGCTCTTTAAATTTTCCTTGGCCAAACTACAAGCTTTGTACAATCTGTCTTTAAATTTCAAAACATAATCTAGCATACTAGTGTGTACTTCTTTATTAATCCACTGTTCCTTCAACAAAGCCAAAGGTCCTCGAACTCTATGTCCAAACACAAGTTCAAAAGGACTAAAACCTAATGATTCCTGTACTGCCTCTGTTACTGCAAAAAGTAGTAAATGTATACCTTCATCCCAGTCCTTTTCATTTTCCACACAATATGTCCTAATCATAGTTTTTAGTGTAGAATGAAATCTCTCCAAGGCTCCTTGTGATTCTGCTTTGCTCCTAGTTTATAAACTATCTGCTGAAACAACCCAGACATAAAATTACTACCTTGATCTGATTGTATTTCCTTAGGCAACCCAAAATAAGTAAAGAATTTTTTAAGAGCTTTTGCCACAGTTTTAGCTGTTATATTCCTAAGAGGTACTGCCTCTGGAAACCTAGACGCTGTGCACATAATAGTTAATAAATATTGATTTCCAGTTTTAGTTTTTGGCAAAGGACCTACACAGTCTACAATGATTTTTGAGAACGGCTCACCAAATACTGGAATTGGTTGCAGTGGGGCCACTGGAGTAACCTGATTAGGTTTACCAAAAATTTGACATGTATGACACATTCTACAAAATGTCGCCACATCTTGTCTTAAACCAGGCCAATAACAATGTTTAGAAACTTTGTTCATAGTTTTCTTTACCCCTCAATGACCACCCAAAGGAATACTATGAGCCATAGTCAAAATCTCATTTCGGTAAATTTTAGGAACAACAACCTGATGATTAACTTCCCATTCCTCACTAGCAGGAATGGTAGGCAATCTCCACTTTCTCATTAATACCCCCTTTTCAAAATAATATCCAACTGGTACTTTTCCAATTTCACTATCTGGAAGAACTTGTTCTTTTAACTATCTCAGGATCCCTACCCTGCTCTGCTATCATCTCCTTCTGAGATAAAGACAAATCTTCCTTACCACCAAAATCCTGATCAAATAAGGTAGGTAAGAAAGTTTCTGATACATCCTCAAAATTCGAATCTTGATTTGAACTGTCATGGGTAACAACCTCATCCTTTACATCAGTCTTTTTAGCCATAACTCTTGTCCCAACACAGGAAGAATCTGTGTTAGAATCCGTCTGTGGTTCCTCAGAATTTGAATTGATTGTCAAATGCACTTCAGGAAAAACTTGTCCACCTGCTAAATCATTCCCTAACAAAAGAAAAACATCATTCACAGGTAAATTGGATTGTAGTCCTACTTTAACAACCCCTGTAACTATTCCTGACCTTAAATTTACTCTATGTAAATGTACTGGCTTAAGGGCACTCCCTACTCCTCTTATATAATTTACCTCACCAATGTCAGACTCATCACTAAACCTTAGCACGCTGTCTAATATTAGTGATTGCGAAGTGCCAGTATCTCTAAGTATCCTTATCGGTACTGCATTGGATCCTTCTTTCAAGGATACAAATCCTTCTGTTATAAAAGCCTCATATCCCTTCTTAACTTGGTCAGACTCTGACACATCTTCATTAATATTTTCTAAACCCTGTGGTTTTACAGGTTTTTAAATATGCTGCACACAAGCATCTGGGGCCACTTTCTCTTTCCTTTTCAATCAGAAGCAATTAGCCACTACATGTCCAGGTTTCTTACAATAATTACAAATATTACCAAAATGTCTTTCCTTCACATGTCTCCCTTCATCCTTACTTTTCTCACTAACTTCAGATTTAATGTCTGATTTACCTTGACTCTCCGGGCTAGTTTTCCTTTTAAAAAATTTACCTGGAGAAAATTTACTCTTGTGAATTAAAACATACTTAGCAATCTCCTGCGCTGTAGCAGTGCCCCGTTCATTTAAGTATGTTCTCACTTCAACAGGAATGCTTCTTTTAAATTCCTCCTGCAAAATCAGCTCTTTTAATTTATTATACTCCCCATTCACATTTTTAGAGGAAACCCATCTCTCAAAACACACAGATTTCTCATAAGCAAATTCCACCTAAGTTTTTTCCATGGATTTCTTCAGACTTCTAAATCTTTCTCTATATGCTTCCGGAACCATCTCATATGCCTTTAATATATTCTCTTTAACAATATCATAATCCAGTGTTTGTTCAGCATTTAAAGCTGTATAAACTTGTTGTGCCTTGCCTTTAATTACACTTTGTAACATCACTGGCCATTGGTCCTTCGGCCACTTTAAACTCAGAGCAACTGTTTCGAAATGTTGGAAATATGCGTCCACATCAGCTTCATTAAATGAAGGAGCCAGAACAACCTCACGACTAGCAATAAATTGTTTCATAGAACCAGATGACTGATTCCCAGACCTTATTTTCTCCATCTCTAGCTCAAATTTCCTCTG
The DNA here is from genome assembly GCF_963921235.1 of Mobula hypostoma. NCBI lineage: Eukaryota > Metazoa > Chordata > Chondrichthyes > Myliobatiformes > Myliobatidae > Mobula > Mobula hypostoma. The sequence continues at coordinate 68,790,487 of NC_086099.1, read as the reverse complement.
GTTTTCAGCTTCTCTTTCTTTCATTTCCACTTTAAATCTTTCAAACTTTAACTGTTCAAAATGCAACTGCATTTCCAGATTACTCATTGGAAACTTCTCTAACACCTCCTCATCAAAATATTCCAAATTAATATAATGTTCAACAATTTTCCTTTGTATGAAAGCCTTGGTGGAATTTCTCGTAATTCCTTTAATATCCAAACTCCTAGCAATCTCCAGTACCACAGGTTTTCTCGCATTCTCTAAAAATCCCGAGTCAGGCATCTTCAAAAACCCATCAATATCCATTGTTGCTGAATACAACGCATACACCAATCAAACCAAAAAAAAATTCGGATATTCCCCTTATCCAAATCAAAATGGCAATTACCAGCACTTAAACTCAAAATCGGAACATATCCCACGAGCCTTCACAAAATTATGTTACATAAACGGCAACAATGAATATCAATCGAGACAGGTTATATAAAAACAACCAAACATTTATTAAACACGTGTAAACGATAAGGGGAAAAAACAAAGGAAAACTTTTAAACGGAAGTTAACAGATATGTAGCCGTTCACCAACTTGCCACTTGGCTCTGGTTCTTAAAGCGTTAAATGCGAAACCAGCTCTTAAAGCGATACAGTCAGATATAGTTCTTAAAGCAATAACTTCGAAAGTCCAACAGTTTTACACATTCAATTGGGAGAGACTTCTCTGGAGAAGGATTTCTTCACAGACGCACCTTTACTGCTGGTTCTGTCCACAAGATTCACGATGCCGAAAATAAACAGTTTAAATCAACTGACCTTAAATTCCTTTAGAGAGAGAAAGTACCTTTTTGCATGAACTCTTTGCTCTTTCTGGCAAGAGCTATCTTGATGCAAGTACTCCTCCAACGAAGACTCAATAAGGTCGATTCTTTATTAAACTGCCAAATGATGCCGACTTCTCTCGATCCTTCGATAAATTCTTCACTCTCCCTTCAACTGTTGGAATTGAGTAAATTGGCACATCCAGCCACAAATTTCCAGTTCAAATAATATGGAATCTTTCAATAGAATGCACAACCGTTTTAAAAATGAAACTGCGTCACAAAAACAAACGTAACAGAAACGGAGTTCTACCTGGAAATCTACAAACTTAAAAACCCTACTGCATCACCTGGGTCGACCCTTATATAGTCACCGGGAACATGTCATCACGTGACCTCACATTGGCAGGAAAATCACATCAGGTGACCTCCAAAAGACCATTACATCATTTTCACTAAAAAAAACAGATCTCCTTGAGCTTGTAACAGAACAAACTGCTGCTGTAAGAATAGATGGAGAAGCGAGTCATTTTACGAAAATCGAGAGAGGTGTTAGACAAGGGTGTGTTTTCTTCCCTGATTTATTTAATGTGTACAGTGAAACAATATTACAAAAAATAAGAGGCATCTTGGGAATCAAAGTTGGCAGTGAAAACATCAATAATTTCAGATATGCAGATGACACTGTGTTAATTGCAAGTACGGAGGAAGAACTACAAAACTTAATTGATTGTTGAAGAAAGTGCAAAAATGGGTCTATCTATCAATTGCAAAAAGAGAATGTATAGTGATATCCAAAAAAAGGAGAATCCTATCTGCAAACAACAGGAATTCTGCAGATGCTGGAAATTCAAGCAACACACATCAAAGTTGCTGGTGAACGCAGCAGGCCAGGCAGCATCTCTAGGAAGAGGTACAGTCGACGTTTCAGGCCAAGACCCTTCGTCAGGACAATCCTATCTGCAGGCTGAGAATAAATGGGGAAGACATAAAACAAGTAAAGAACTTTTGCTACTTAGGAAACTGGGTGACATCAGATGGCAGGTGCGACTTGGACATTAAAAGAAGAATAGGAATGGCAAAAGACACCTTTATGAGAATGAAGAGTATACTGACCAATACTAAACTAGGCATGACAACCCGCCTCAGAGTGCTGAAATGTTATGTTTATCCTGTTATATTATATGGCTCAGAATGCTCGACAATATCTAGTAACACGAGGAAACGAATTGTAGCAGCAGAAATGTGGTTTTTGAGGAGGATGCAAAGAATATCATGGGTGAAACGAATAATGAGGATGTCATGAACAGAGCAAACACAAAAAGAGAAATAATGTATGAGATCATGAAAAGGCAACATAACTTTATTGGACATGTGATTAGGAAAGAGGAGTTAGAATGCACGGTAATTATAGGAAAGATTGAAGGGAAGAAAACAAGAGGAAGACAAAGACAAATGATGATGGAGACAGCAGCCAGAGAACTGGAAATGAATACCAATGAATTGATCCACTTGATCTGAAACAGGAGTGTGTGGGCCATGGCAGTCAAAGCTCAAACTTGGCATGGCACCTGATGATGATGATGATTCTGGGCCCAGTTAGTATATCAGTGACAACACTTCTTTTCTTTGAGGAGTACAACTCTAACTCTTCCAGTGTAATCTTAAAGCTGGAATCCCTTATTGCATGAATTATTATAGTAAATCTCTTTCTAGGTGTTTTCACGCCATTCTTAGTGTGGTAGCCAGCTGAGAGAGTGATACTATAGCTGTAAAGGAACTTCTCAGCCTTTGTTTATAAACCCCAAAATCCCTTTTGCTTTGTAACACTTATGTGATGTATCCTACCTTTTTCCAAGGTTTTTTAATAAACATTTGCTACAAAAAATTTTACATCAACAATATTTTGTGTCATGTTCTCAATTTAAAAAAAATCTATTTGCACTGAGAGCACAGCATTTATGTTATACATTGAAATTCATTGAAGAAATTGTAATGCAAACATCCTCTTTGATTTTATGAATTTGTGATTGATGAAATGTTTTCCAAGCATTGTTCTTGGAAAATAGCAAAATAATTCTGCATCAGCGTTATTTTTGAAGGTGCATGTGTTGTGCAGGTGTTTGTTGTAATGTACTTGTCAGCACGTTGCAGACTTCCACATCAGTGTACTTCAGTTGCCCCAGTAGTAGTTGAAAAGGTATGCCTATTTGAGTTCTGGAATGTAACGAGCTATAGTCACCGCATCTAGTGGTGTGGTTGCATAGTGTGTTTGGTACATACATATAGTAGTGTAGTTGGTGGTTAGTTGTTACGAAACAATTCAAATATTCAAAACATTAAATGTAGTGGAGAAGACCAAAGCAAACTATTTTGTAGTGTAACTTGACTGGATTGTGAGCTTCTTTTAGGCTTTCTGACCTTTTCTAAAAAGTAGCTTTGTGGAGTTGATCTTGTTGGTATACAGTCTGCTGTGTTTTATAGAAAAGTTAATTACAACACATTATTCTTTGGCAGACTAATAGGAAAAGCAAATCTCTATTTCAAATTATGAACAGGTAGGACTGGTGTCAGGAAATGAACATACACCAAATTGACTTCTGGATAAGGTAATGGAGAGGGGAATTTTTGATGTCATTTATGAAAATAGCCAGTCCTGAAATTGTAGAGCAATGGTTCAAGGTGATTACGTTATCTGGAGTTACTTCAAGTTATTATCACTAAAAATCTATTAAATGTAGAAAGCCACCATGAACCTGAAGCACGATCCATGCCACTTTATTTTGTGCAGGGGAAAAGCAGGGAGAAAATAAAAAAAATTAAACAAAAAGCCATATTCTAACAGTGTATCTACACAGTCATTTCTTGCATAATGAAACCACCAAATTGATCCAAGAAACCCAGTACACTTGATATCTGGTCTCTCACCTTTATACCAGGCACATTTAGTGCAATACCATTCATTTTTCTTCTTACTGAAGTTCAGTAAGAAATGTTTTTTTCAAATTTTAATGAGTGTTTTTCAGACGCATTGATTTGAAAACATATTCAACTTGTATGTTCAACTATTTCTAAGCGACTCTGATTAAAAAATATTGGAGAAGTGAAACATGATGGGTGATTGCTTATCCCTGTGACCTAGTTGCTGCTCCTGGACTTCTCTGCTTTGCAGATTGGATGCAGCATCAAACCCAAGATGTTGGGAGCCATGGGCCTTAAATAATGGACAATGACATTGTTATTTTGTACATTGCCATTGAGGACACTACCCACCATGCCAACTGCCCTTTCTAAAAGCTCCTTAGAGCGCTAGAAAGTGCTTTAGAGCTATTAAATCAAAAAACTTAACATTTTAAAAGTTTCTTCCCCAGGCAGTTAATCTGATCAATCATTCTAGTTGGCCCCCTCTCACTCCATTTATTTATTAACCTCTGTCATTGCACTGCACTGTAGACACTTTCAGCCACATCTAGTTCATTACTGAATTCAAATTTGCTTCTTTTGTTATTGGGTTAAATGTCAAAATTTTTGTTTTCTTGTCATAATATACTGTAAAATCCAAGCAGAATAAAATTGCCATGTAATGGGATGTAAGCAGATTTTGAGAATTTATATCAATGCCTAGAAAGGACACATCAACAATATAAGACTAGAAATTTATTAAGCTCTTAAAAAAGCAAAGTTACTAAAATATTAACAAAGCAATATATAGTAGTCCCCACAAGGGATTCCACAGAACAATGGCTGGGTTGGAGAATGGACAGGTCCCATCACCATTTCAGATCCCAATCTCCAAAGTCCAGTGAGCTCTGTTGTAGCATACTTTTGTATCATTAAAAAGCCCAAGCTTTATTCCTCATTTTACAAGACCTGTGGATCAAATTAAGAAACGAACTATCCTCCCTAATAGAGAAACAAAATCTTGCATTACAGTCAGCACAGGGTTGGTCTGAATTAACTTCAAGCCTAAACAAATTTATCTTGACTCACTACATGTTTTACAATTACGTGTCTCAAGGCCTCATGAATTACTTGTTTTCTAGGTGAGCCTGCTTGCTCAGCTGGGGACTGTTAAAAGACAACTCCATTTCAATTGCAGACATACTTTTTAACCTTTGCACTACTGAATTAGTACCTTTTAAAAAAATATATATTTTCTTTCTGTCTTTTTTCTTCAATAATAGATAGTGGTATAGATCATGCTTGTGTTTCATCTTGACTTTCTAAAGGTAATACATATTTTTGGTGATACTGATATGAATGAAGCTCCAGATAGGAAAGGTATTTTCCATAATCTATTCAATTTAATAAATGAGCCATCTCACCACAATTGCAGCAGAATAAAATTTTAATAAACAATTTTAAAGTTTTCTTTTCCACTGCCCTTTGAGGAGAGATAGAAAGCAACAAGAGAAAACCTTGGCAAGTAAAATTAAAGAAATCCCTAAAGCTTTTACATGTAGGTGGAAGAGAAAGGATGACTAGAGTGAGGGATAAAGGTGGAATCATGTGCCTGGAGATGGAGGAATTAGGGGAGGTCTTTAATGAATACTTTGCTTTAGTGCTTACCAAAGAGAGAGGCTTTGAATGTGAGGTCTGCAAGAACAGGCAATGTGTTGGAGCATGCTGTGGTTAAGAAAAGGGTAGTGTGGGAACTTCTGCAAAACATTAGGATAGATGTCCCTGGGCAGGATGAGCCATTCCCTGGGAGTAAGAGAAAAATTGTTGCGCCTTTGGCGGTGCATTTAGCATCCTAACTGGCCATAGGAGAAATATCAGAAGACCAGAGGGTGGCAAATATTATTCTATTGTTCGAGAAAGGCAATAGGGATGATCTTGGGAATTGTAGACCAATGAGCTTTATGTCAGTAGTGGGCAATCTGTTGGAGAGGATTCTTAGGGACAGGATTTATGAGCATTTGGAGAATAGTAGTCATAGTCATAGTCATAATTTATTGATCCCGGGGGAAATTGGTTTTCGTTACAGTTGTACCATAAATAATAAATAGTAATAAAACCATAAATAGTTAAATAGTAATATGTAAATTATGCCAGTAAATTATGAAGTAAGTCCAGGACCAGCCTATTGGCTCAGGGTATCTGACCCTCCAACAGAGGAGTTGTAAAGTTTGATGGCCACAGGCAGGAATGACTTCCTATGACGCTCTGTGTTGCATCTCGGTGGAATGAGTCTCTGGCTGAATGTACTCCTGTGCCCACCCAGTACGTTATGTAGTGGATGGGAGACATTGTCCAAGATGGTATGCAACTTGGACAGCATCTTCTTTTCAGACACCACCGTGAGAGAGTCCAGTTCCATCCCCACAACATCACTGGCCTTACGAATGAGTTTGTTGATTCTGTTGGTGTCTGCTACCCTCAGTCTGCTGCCCCAGCACACAACAGCAAACATGATAGCACTGGCCACCACAGACTCGTAGAACATTCTCAGCATCGTCCGACAGATGTTAAAGGACCTCAGTCTCCTCAGGAAATAGAGACGGCTCTGACCCTGCTTGTAGACAGCCTCAGTGTTCTTTGACCAGTCCGGTTTATTGTCAATTCGTATCCCCAGGTATTTGTAATCCTCCACCATGTCCACACTGACCCCCTGGATGGAAACAGGGGTCACCGGTACCTTAGCTCTCCTCAGGTCTACCACCAGCTCCTTGGTCTTTTTCACATTAAGCTGCAGATAATTCTGCTCACACCATGTGACAGTTTTCCACCGTAGCCCTGTACTCAGCCTCATCTCCCTTGCTGATGCATCCAACTATGGCAGAGTCATCTGAAAACTTCTGAAGATGAGAAGACTCTGTGCAGTAGTTGAAGTCCGAGGTGTAAATGGTGAAGAGAAAGGGAGACAAGACAGTCCCCTGTGAAGCCCTAGTGCTGCTGATCACTCTGTCGGACACACAGTGTTGCAAGCACACGTACTGTGGTCTGCCAGTCAGGTAATCAAGGATCCATGATACCAGGGAAGCATCCACCTGCATCGCTGTCAGCTTCTCCCCCAGCAGAGCAGGACGGATGGTGTTAAACGCGCTGGAGAAGTCAAAAAACATGACCCTCACAGTGCTCGCTGGCTTGTCCAGGTGGGCGTAGACACGATTCAGCAGGTAGACAATGGCATCCTCAACTCCTAGTCGGGGCTGGTAGGCGAACTGGAGGGGATCTAAGTGTGGCATGACCATAGGCCGGAGCAGCTCCAGAACAAGTCTCTCCAGGGTCCTCATGATGTGGGAGGTCAATGCCACCGGTCTGTAGTCATTGTGGCAGACAGAATTCAATTCAGGAAAGTGTGAAGTGTTACACTTTAGGAGATCAGACTTGAAGGTGGTGTACAAGGTTAATGGTGGCAGGATTCTTAGCAGTGTGGAGGAACAGAAGAATCTTGGGGGTCCAGATCTGTAGATCCCTTAAAATTGCTATGCAAGTTGTTCGTCAAGTCAAGTCAGATCAAATTTATTTATATAGCACATTTAAAAACAACCCACGTTGGCCAAAGTGCTGTACAGATCAAAACAATCACAAATACAAGAAACACAGTCATAACCAACAAGACAAACAGCTTATAGGCACAAAAGAAACAACACAAGGGCCTAGGCACAAGCCAAAAATCAGCCACATAAGGAGGATTCAAACGCTAGTGAATAAAAGTAAGTTTTGAGCCTGGATTTAAAAGATTGGGTGGTTAAGAAGGCATGTGGTGAGTTGGCCTTTATTAGTCTGCCTTCATACTTTTGTAATTGGTTTTATTTAAGTTTAAAACACTAGTCCTAGTCTCTCTGGACTACGTCTTTGAAGATATTTACAGGCTGCATAGAATTTGGTTCTGTAAATTGACTATAGAAGACTAAACATTGTGGCATTCCTACACCGGACGACATTATTTATTCAGTTTATGATGTAGATTCGGCTGCAGTAAATATTTTATATGTACCTTTTTTGGTTAAATTTTCATATGTAATAGTTCAGTCATGAAGCATACTAGAATATAACCTGCACTTTCTGGATCCAATCTGGAAGATTAATTGAGTATTTTACCTCCCTCCTCTCTCCTTACCCGTTTGAAAACAGCTTACTGCTTCTTTATTTGTTTCAATGATTGCAATGATACATAATGACAACCATTAATGTTATTGGCTACTCTTGAGTATTTAGAGATGATGGAGAAAATCATGATCAGATTAACCTCGAAACCAATGTTTACATTGAAATTTTGTGTGAGATACTTGTCTGTCTTTCCAACTGACAAAGAAAAAAGCCAACCTTCTTTAGTTCTACTTTGAAGGTAAACTATCTAAATTTGGATTGTTTGTATCAAGCCACCTTAGCAACTCTATTGGAACTTGTGGATGATTGTATTGTTCAACATATCTACAGTAAATATTGATTGGACGGTTGTTGGGGTAGTGGCGAAGAGAGATGACGTTTGAAACAGTTCTTACCTATGAATTAAATGTCAAACAGGAAAACGATTCAATTCTTTTCAGATGTTTACACATTTCCTGGTGTGTGAATAGTCTAATGAGGTAATGAAATAGTTGTGGTCAGAGGTATCGTGGATAACAATTTTGGTGGTCAGCTGATTAATATACAAGTATTTCTATTAATTTGTATTATTATGTATGATATTTGAAAGATTATTTGTAATTAGCATAGAAATATCCTTAACCAAAGTCTGTGACATACAAATCTCTACTACATTGTATATGCCATTGGATTGGATCTACCAAATGGAAATGATGTAAAGGTGTTCCTTATTTCTAAATGCAGAGACACTTTTAAAGAGGGAGTTACACACTCAATAAGATTTTCACCTGTAAAGAGAAAACTAAAAATGTGCTAGTTTATCTGTTTTTTAACATTTTCAAATTGTAACTCCAAGACTTACATTTCTAAATATACTGTACTAAGTCATAAACATTTATATTTGTTTTCATAAATGTGATGAGTTAGTTGGTTTGGATTTAATATGGGATGTGCTAATATATGATCAAAAAAATTTGTTACTGTTTCCCTTTCAACAGATCAAGATATCTTAGAAGAAATAATGATTAACAGTTGTTTTTATCCATCTCAGCCAGTTGTAAGTAGCCACTTTTTTCATAGTTAAGACAGAACATTTTCAAATTTGTAACATGAATGTTTGAAACCTATTCAAGATCAGTAGTATATTAAGTCACTTGTATTCTGACATGTTTGCTAAAGGAGGTGTCGTGTAATAGTTAAGCTATTCGCACCAGAAGATTCTATGGCCCATGTTGAATTCATGAGACAACAACTTTGTTTTCACATTTGGCTTGTAGAGAGAGGGAGGAAGGGCCTTTGCATTGAAGTGCAACTGATATTGGATCATTGTTGTTGCCATCTAATCAATTGCGAAGAGCAGTCTTTTCTGTAAAGTACCTGCTTGATCTAGCTATTGGAAAACTAACCATTCTAACTGGGTGAGAAGGGGAAGGAATTGGTAGACAACTTATTCTCGATAATTTTGACTTATTGTATCTAGTTTAAACAGTATTATGCTCTTAGTAATGTTCTAACATTCCGAAAGGCTCCAAGAATCAAGATCCTATTTCTCTCTTTTCTAGTTTTTATAGAGTTATTGTCCTGATATATTAACACTTTTTCTCTCTTCACACAATGCAGCTTGACCTGCTGAGCATTTTTAGTTCTTTTTGTATTCATTTCAGATTTTTATTACGTACAGAAGCTTTATTAACACATATTTCAACTTGTTTTGTTTATTATCTAAACATGATACTTAAATAATGCTTTGTACGGTTAGGCCTCAAAAGGAATGCAGAAAGTGAAGACAAAAAATGTGTTAAAACAGAGCTCCATCATTATGACCTATAATTTGAAGCAGTTTTATCATATTTCCCAAGTTTTGTGTTATTTTGCTCTGGAAATAAACCTACTGTCTGATTTTCTTTCTTTGGGGCTTTGCCATTTTGTTGCACAATTTTCAGTAATTGGTTCTTTTGTACTTTGTTCCTCTACTGTACTTGACTTGGTTCTTTCTGAGTAGTAAGTGACCAAGCAATTTCTGGCAGCATGGAGAGGCGAAGCTTTCGGTATTTCAAGTATCTAAGGCCAATAGGAAGAGAATCATTGAAAAGTTGGGTATACTCAATGCTCCAGATTTTGTCATATTCTGCTTCCTCCTCATAATTTTTTTTTAGCAATTGGTATGAGCACTCATCATCTTTTCATAGCAACACACCTTGTTCTGCACCACCACTCTCACTGACTTCCCTTCTTCATCCCCTACAAGTAGTTTTTAAATCTCCTTGTGTTTATCGCCAAGTGTTAGTCAAGTGGATCAATGGTACAAGAAATAAAAGGAGCAATAGTCTGTCACTTGGACCCAGTCACTAGCTGAGCCACCTGAGATCTGCATGTGATGAATGGTTGAGCACCAGTAGATGCTAAGGCCATGCTTGGGTGACAGTCAAAATAATAGCCAACTGACCTCCAGTGCAATATGGTCACTATGATTTACAAGTGAGAGCAGTGATGCAGTCATAAAAGTAATGAGTGTTACCCAAAATTGTTCTAATGCATACTGTTGAAGCGTTTTGAAACTTACTGTAACTTTTTTTGGGCTTTTGCATTTTTTCTGTTTCTTTCACTTACTCATTGTTTATATTTTAAATTCAACATGATACTGAATATTGAGTTTGAACTATGTGCTGTTCACTGTGTACTATATTACCATCTTTCTGAATGGTGCAAAAATAATATCTGGGAATGTGGTACAGAGGGTGGATAGGGGAGTGATGAGGTTTTATCTGGCAGATCCGATGGGGAAGCAGTGATAGGAGGAGAAGTTGGGATCTGCCTATTACTTCCCCATGGATCCCCTCCTCCTTCCCCCTGGATCCCCTCCGCCTTCCCTTTCTCCTATGGTCCACTCCCCTCTCCGATCAGATTCCTTCTTCTCTAACCCTTGACCTTTCCCACCCACCTGGCTTCACCTATCACCTTCCAGCTAACCACCTTTCCCCTGCATTTTCTGGCATCGTCCCCCTGCTGTCTCCGCCTGAAACACAGACTGTCTGTTAATTTCCATAGATGCTGCCTGACTTGCTGGGTTCCTCCGGTGTTTTGCTTTAGGCCTCCAGCATTTGCAGACTTTCTCATGTTTGAGATAGTGTTTGGGATGGAAGGTTGCAGTTTGGTAAGCAGATAGCCTGCAGGTAGTAGGAATTGCTTAAGGCATGTTCATTAACATCTAATTGTTCTGGGGAAATGTTCAATGATGGTTGCTCCGTAGATCAGCATGCTCTAATTTCAACAAAATTCCAGCAGAGAAAATGCCTTGTTGAATTTTCAAAATGATGTGAGATGACTTGGAAATGTCCCAGAATACTTCTAGCTAATGTTAAATCACTTGAACACAAGCTTGAAGTGCTCAGAGCAAGGCTGCTGCTTCAAAGGGATACCTTGAATTTAGAAGGATGAGAGGGGATCTGATTGAAACATATAAGATTATTAGGGGATTGGACACGCTAGAGGCAGGAAACATGTTCCCGAAGTTGGGGGAATCCCGAACCAGAGGCCACAGTTTGAGAATAAGGGGTAGACCATTTAGAACGGAGCTGAGGAAAAACTTTTTCACTCAGAGGGTTGTGGATCTGTGGAATGCTCTGCCTAAGAAGGCATTGGAGGCCAATTCTCTGGATTCTTTCAAGAAAGAGTTAGATACTCTTAAAGATAGCGGAGTCAAGGGATATGGGGAGAAGGCAGGAACAGGCTACTGATTGCGGATGATCAGCCATGATCACAGTGAATGGCAGTGCTGGCTTGAAGGGCCGAATGACCTACTCCTGCACCTATTGTCTATTGTCTATTGTTAAGTTCTTTGTATCATTCTGTTGTTTCAGGCAACTTGCTGTGCTTAATATATTTATTATTTCCATGTGTATTATCTAATGATCTACTGCTGGTCGGGGTTGACAAAGGATGTTGTGCTCTAGCTGTCGAAGGCGGTACGCAAGCCAGGGCAGTACAATATGGAGAGCAAGCTGTTGCCCATGCAGCCGATCAATTCAAAGGAATGACAGAGATTGATACAATTTGGCTCAGTGGCATCGCAGGAGTTGCCAGTCAATATAAGAATGCCTTAGGGACTCCAGTTCCAGACTTTTCCTTGGGGTTCACTCTTAAAATGGCAATAAACTGAATCTTTTAATTACATTATTCTAAATTGAGATTCTCACATAGTGGAATTTCTTTAAACAATTTATCTGGACTCATCTCTCGATCAATGCTAAATGTTTTGATTTTTCACAGCTAACTTCTTTGCCTTCATTATTTTAAAATCCATATTTAGTTCTCTTCATATTTCAACTGTTAATACCACACAGTGGATAACATCGGGTTTTTTTGAAAGCCTTTTAACTAATTGTCTAAAAAATCACTTCTAGGTTAATGTTCTTCATTCCAACTATTTATTTTCCACTCCAAATCCCATTCCTGTTCTGAAACAGGAATCATTTGTATCATTTGTTAATACATGCATTACTAAATGACAATAAAAGAGGACTGCATGTCTTCATAATCTAAAAAAAAACTACTGATAGTTGGGGTAAAGCTATGTAGCATTCTGATCTAGGTTTTGGACAGGCTGATTACAATTTCATGGTTGATCTGCTAGTTATATTACTATCATGCTAGAGGTTCAGAATTAGATATTTCTAGATGTTCTATTGTCCATCTATTTTAACCAGTGCATAAAGAAGATTTTGTTTATTGACCAAAACCAGAACAAGTTTGGGCATGTTCTTGCAAGTTGGCGAAGAGAAGTGAACTTTGTTGAAGAGTTAAGTGGATACAGGATTTTTAAAATTAATCACAAAGGTTTCTTTCATACCTTTTTGTATGTCACATGTACACCTTTTGAAATATTTTTTCAAGTTTATACACATATTTTGAAGAATTACTAATAAAATGTTTGTCCATATAGATTGCAAATAAGAGTTCCAAAATTAATACAAAAGCATTTCTGAAGTTTTATCAGTCAATGCTAAAATATCTCTGCCAAACTAGAAATTTTAAAATGACAGAATATTTGGCCATTTCTATCTTCAGCACTTTGAAATGTTATTAGAGAATATTTAGCATCCAGTTTCAAACAACCAGTTCAGAGCAAGTGCCAACAAAGAATAATAGGAGTGAAATACCCCAAACTTGCATGAAACAGCCATTGTGGAGTGGCTCATTGTAAGAGTGAGCCCTAGAAGCTTTGGCTCAAGAGTCTTCAGTGATGTTGGGTGGGGTGGGGTGGGGTGGCATTGTGAACAGAGACTAAGGTAAGGACCTAGTGGTTTCCTGGCGTATATGACGAATAAACTCTTCTCGGACTTCCATCCAGGCACAGGCGTTGATTTTTAACCGACACTTTGATGTCTAGCTCTGCCATCTTCATCAGGGATGATACCTAGGCGTGTCTAGTCCGGTGGTATTTATACCCCTGGAATCCATCCCTCCTGATTGGTTAGTCCTCATTCAATCACATTTCTGATCTCCCACCTTGCTTACAATTGAATTCCAGTTCTTACTTGGAGCAAGACCTTAGTCTTTGTTTTATTTCAATGCCTTCCTTTACCAGGCAGTCTCAAAAGTCATTGGTGTGGCACAGTAATTTTGTGCAATTGAAGTCAATCCTATAGCCATTGCGAATGTGGTGTTCTGCTACCACTGATTTCTCTGGATAACCCAAACAGAAGCACCTCCTGTGCTCCTGGATGCAGGTTTCCACCGTGTCCTCCATCTGGCCGATATATGCTTCTCTGCATTCACAGAGGATCCTGTAAACACCAGCCATCCTGAGCTCAATCGTTTTTGAACCGCAGAAGCTGTGATTTGAGCTTCCTTATGGGTTTGTGGTTGATGTTGATCTGGTATTTCTTCTGGATCCTGGCAACCTTTCCAGAAACCATGGAGCTATAGGGAAGAGCAGGTTCCTCCTCACTTTTAGGCTTCTTCGTTTTTCCATCAGCCCTTTTAAGGGCTTGATTAATTTCCTTCATCTTGTAGCTATTCTGTAGGAACGTCATGCATAATTGTCTATTTCCTCAGGGAGACTCTCCGGATCTGAATGCACAGTTAATCAAAGTAGAAAGAACCGCTATACATTGGGAGACATGATGGTGGCTGTTATTGTTGATGTATAAATGCATGTGAATGGATTTCTGATAGATGCCTTATGCAAAGCTACCGTCTGGTTTCTGTCACATTAGTGTCCAGGAATGGGAGGCAACTATTCTTCTCCATCTCCATCGTAAATTGAATTCTTGGATGTATGCTGTTCAGATGGTCATGGAACTGTGGCAGTGCCTGGAGTCCATGAGTTCGTAGGGTGGCCTCATGGACTCATAATACCACCGGACTAGATATGCCCAGGCATCATCCCCGATGAAGATGACAGTGCTTGTGATCGTAATGTTGGTTATAATCAATACCTGTACCCAACTTGAAGCCGGAGAAGAGTTTATTTGTTCTGTTGAGTTCTTTTTCATTCTTTATTATTGCACAGGTAGAGTAGTGGTGTGCCCTATTTGCAGGATGTGGGAAGTTAGGGAATCCCGCAGTGTCTGTGATGACTAAACTGGCAGGAAATGCATTCAACTGCAGCTCCGTACAGATTACGTTGGGGAAACTGAGCTGAATGACTCGTGGATCATTTAGGATTGATGGGAGTTACATGGAAGCAGTCATACTTAGGTTGCAGGAGACAGGTACAGGTGTCCCCCCACTTTACGAAAGTTTGCTTTATGCCACTTCGCTTTTATGAAAGACCTACATTAGTACCTGTTTTCACTAACCGAAAGAAATCCGAAGAGGATTTTCGCTTTTATGCAAAAAGACGCCCGCTTTAAACTTATGTTTACCCTGAGAAAGACTACCATGACCATGAAGCCAGGTGTGTGCACATGCCTGTACGTGCCGATTTTTTTCTACAAATCGGTTTTGGCTTAATCTTCCCGATTCTGATGAGTGAAACTACACTGTACATACATTATTTCTACTTTATATAGGCTGTGTATTTATCATATCATTCCTGCTTTTACTATATGTTAGTGTTATTCTAGGTTTTATGTGCTATTTGGTAGGTTATTTTTTGGGTCTGGGAACGCTCAAAAATTTTTCCCACATAAATTAATGGTAATTGCTTCTTCGCTTTACGCCATTTTGGCTTTCGAAAGGTTTCATAGGAACACCCTACTTTCGGATAGCAGGGGAAACCTGTAGTTGGCTAAACATCAGGAGTGGGGAAGGTAAATAGGCAGATGGTGCAGAGTACCCCTGTAGTCATACCCCTCAATAACAAGATTATTGCTTTGGACACTGTTGTTTGGAATGTCCTACCAGGGAAAATGCACAGCCGCGAGGGAAGGGAGGAATGGAGGGGTGGGGGAGGGGAAGAAGAGTGCATCAGTGATAGGGAATTCATTTGGTTAGGAGATTCATTGGTCTGCGGGCAAGAATGAGGCTCTTGGATGGTATGCTGCCTCCAGATCTCAGGGTTGGGGATGTCTTGGATCAAGTCCACCGCATTGTTAAGGGGGAGGAGGAGCAACCAAATTTTAAAAGTTCCTAAGTAAGTTTATTATCACAATACATATATGTCACTGTATATAACTGTGAGATTCATTGTCTTTCAGGCATACTCAATAAATTCATAGAATAGTAACCATAACAGAATCAATGAAAGATTGCACCAACTTAGGCGTTCAACCAGTATGCAAAAGGCGACAAATTATGCAAATACAAAAAGAAAGAAATGATAATAAATAAATACAGAAAGCAATAACTATCAAAAACATAAGACGACGAGTTCTTGAAAGTGAGTCTGTTGGTCGTGGGAACATTTCAATGATGGGGCACGTAAAGTTGAATGAAGTCTTGGTTTTGGTTCAAGTTAAAAACTGTTCTTGAACTTGGTGGTGTGAGTCCTGAGGTTCCTTTCTACATGACCTTGATGGCAGAAGTGAGAAGAGAGTATGACCTGGGTGGTGAGGGACCCTGATGATGGATGCAACTTTCCTGCAACAACCCTCTGTGTAGACGTGTTCAGTGGTGGGGCGGGTTTTTATCCATGATGGACTGGGCTATACGCATTACTTTTAGTAGGATTTTCTGTTCAAGTGCATCAGTGTTTCCAAAGCAGGCTGTGATGCAGCCAGACAATATACTCTCCACTACACATCTATAGACATTTGTCAGAGTTTTAGATATCATGCCAAATCTTCGCAAACTCTTAAGGAAGTAGAGGCATGGCTGTGCTTTCTTTGTAATTGCACTTGTGTGCTGGGCCCAGGACAGATCCTCTAAAATGACAACATCAAGGAATTTAAAGTTGCTCACCCTCTCCACCTCTGATCCTTTGGGGATTGGATCATGGGCCTCTAGATTCTTCCTCCTGAAGTCAATAGTTAGCTCCTTTGAAGGTCCAAATGCCTTTGGGAGAAACTAAAATATTTGTGTTAATTATTGACAACAAAGAGCCAGACACTGAAATTAATGTTGTTAGAGCTGTCTCTGAGTACCAAATATGGTAAGTACACAAAAACTGTTGATTATCTATACCTGTGACCATGTTTAATATGTTAAGTAACAACACCCATCTGGTCTGTCAGCAGGCACTCAAGTCAAAATAGTGCTTGGACATGTTGCCTGGTTTGATAAAAGCCAATTAACACAAACCCATTGTTTTAATGTTTAGGAAGAGGTACAGTTGACGTTTTGGGCCGAGACCCTTCGTCAGGACTAACTGAAGGAAGAGCTAGTAAGAGATTTGAAAGTGGGAGGGGGAGGGGGAGATCCAAAATGATAGGAGAAGACGGGAGGGATGGAGCCAAGAGCTGGACAGTTGATTAGCAAAAGGGGATATGAGAGGATCATGGGACAGGAGGCCCAGGGAGAAGGAAAAGGGGGGAGGGGACCCAGAGGATGGGCAAGGGGTATAGTCAGAGGGACAGAGGGAGAAAAAGGAGAGAGAGAGAAAGAATGTGTGTATATAAATAAATAACGGATGGGGTACGAGGGGGAGGTGGGGCATTAGCGGAAGTTAGAAAAGTCAGTGTTCATGCCATCAGGTTGGAGGCTACCCAGACGGAAGATAGGGTGTTGTTCCTCCAACCTGAGTGTGGCTTCATCGTTACAGTAGAGGAGGCCGTGGATAGACATATCAGAATGAGAATGGGATGTGGAATTAAAATGTGTGGCCACTGGGAGATCCTGCTTTCTCTGGCGGACAGAGCGTAGGTGCGTATTTTAATTCCACATCCCATTACCATTCTGATATGTTTATCCATGGCCTCCTCTACTGTAAAGATGAAGCCACAGTCAGGCTGGAGGAACAACACCTTATATTCCGTCTGGGTAGCCTCCAACTTGATGGCATAAACATTGACTTCTCTAACTTCTGCTAATGCCCCACACCTCCCCCTCGTACCCCATCCGTTATTTATTTATATACACACATTCTTTCTCTCTCTCTCCTTTTTCTCCCTCTGACTATACCCCTTGCCCATCCTCTGGGTTCCCCTCCCCCTTTTCCTTCTCCCTGGGCCTCCTGTCCCATGATCCTCTCATATCCTCTTTGCCAATCACCTGTCCAGCTCTTGGCTCCATCCCTCCCCCTCCTGTCTTCTCCTATCATTTTGGATCTCCCCCTCCCCCTCCCACTTTCAAATCTCTTACTAGCTCTTCCTTCAGTTAGTCCTGACGAAGGGTCTCGGCCTGAAACGCCGACTGTATCTCTTCCTAGAGATGCTGCCTGGCCTGCTGTGTCCACCAGCAACTTTGATGTGTGTGGCTTGAATTTCCAGCATCTGCAGAATTCCTCGTGTTTACGTTTTAATGTTTGCCTCTTGCACTTACAATCTCTTACTCTGTGGAGCAGCCTGCGCTTTTAACCTCAATCTATTGGTTGCAATTTATAAAAAAAACTGAAGGCTAATTGCAAGCTGCTTGAACTTATTTACATTTACAATAAGAACTGAAGCCTGGTTCTTGTTTGAATTAATAGCTGCTGAATCCCCGTAACTCCAGAATGCTCATTGACCGTATGATTTGTTTTGAATGCAGAACTATAATCAACAAACAGTAGCTTGATGTAGGTACGCTATCATCCAGGTGATCCAAGGTCAAGTGGAGTGTGAGATTACATACACTGTAGACCTATTGTGCCGATGGGTAAATTGCAGTGGGTCCAGGTCCTTGCTTAGGCAGGAATTAATTCTGGCCATGACCAACCTCACAAAGCACTTACTTCATCAAAGTGGATGTGAGTACAACTGTGCAATAGTTGTAGAGGCAGCTCAGCCTGCTCCACTTGGGCACTGGTATGATTGTTGCCCTTTTGAAGCAGATGGGAAACTACAACAATGAGAGATTGGAGATGTCCTTGAACACTCCCGCCAGCTGATTAGTGCAGGTTTTCAGTGCCCTACCAGGTATACCATCAGGGCCTGGCACCTTTTGAGGGTTCAACCTCTTGAAAGATGTTCTGCCATCTGCCTCCGAGACAGAAATCACAGGGTTACCAGATGCTGCAGGAATTTGCACAGGTATAGTTTTATTCTCCGCTTCAAAGTGTGCATAAAAGACCTTGAGTTCATCTGCGAGTGAAGCACAAGAGCAATTCATGGTTGTGGCAAATAATGGCGTGCAAATCCTGCAAAGATTCTGTCTGTTGTGTTCAATCAGAATTGTTTTTTTTTTGCTTTTAAAATAGCCATCCTTAGTTTGTACCTGAACGTCATGTATAGTTCTGGGTCGCCAATCTTGAATGGCTCAGATCTAGCACTCAGCAGGCTATGAATATGTTGTACACCCTATCCTCGTTTTTGCGTCTTCAGATAATGCGGATTCACAGTTATGCGAGGAACCTATTTCTACCAACGTCTTGTTATATGCGTCCAAAACTCACAGTTATGTGAGGAGCGCTGCTTTCCCACCAATACAAGTCAGGTGCACGCACCTCACAGTCTCACTGTTGGGACGACAGGCACCACTTTCCTGCCAATACAAGTCAGGTGCGCGTGCCTCACAATCTCACTCCTGCCAGTCTTGCATTGGTTTTGGCAAGGTGTGGATGCGCGATCTTGCGCTCTTAAACTTTTGTTGGTTTTACCTACGGTGCAGTGATTCTGTGCTTGAAATATTTAACTATGCCTCCTAAGCGTCCGATGTCATGTCCTGGGCCATCAGTTGAGTGGCAGAGAGCCGCTTTAACACTTGAAAAAAAGTAGGAAACTATAAACAGCGCGGCATCAGTTAAAGGTAACACAGCTCTGGGACGCTACTGCCGGGAACAGAATCTTGCCTTTAAAGTTCTTTTGTTGCTTGACAATGTGCCAGCCCATCCTAAACATTTGGACAGCATTCATTGTAACATAACAGTGCGTTTCTTGCCACTTAACACAACATCGCTGATTCAACCACTCGACCGGTGTGATCCACATTCAAGGCGTATTTTTTTTTTACCGCAAACTGTCTCTCAGATGCTGCAAGCAACAGACGATTTTGAAAATCCCAGGAGTTTACCAACGGTGAGGGAATGGTGGAAGTCGAAACACTTGGCACAAATGGCGATGAACATGGACCCAAGTTTAGAACGGAGTCAGCATTTCAGTCAACCCTGTCCCTGCCGTCAACCCTTCTTCCCTACAAGCAAATTTATGCTGAAAAACAAAATGCTGCCAAGCAAACAACCCTCACCACTTTCTTTAAATCGGTATCACCTTCTGCTGCCGGCAGTTCTCAGAGTTCTGTGAGTCTTCCTTCTGTGTGTGCTTGATATGATCCTGACAACCACAACCATCCACCTTATCCGTGTAAAGCTGCCCGACACCGCAACAACCACTCATCTCCCGGAGCGAACACACCTGCCTCTGTTGGTGAGTACTATACACCCTAGGATGTTAACTTTCTATGATTTATTACATTGAATATTACCTGAAGTTGATGAAATATAATACAATTGTTGTCTTGTACTACTGCTTTTGTGTCATATTGGTATGGAAATGTGAATAAATTACAGATAAAACATAGGTAGGAAGCCCTCCAGAACGCATCCCTATTTTCTCCATTTAAATAATTATTCACATTGTGCGATTTCACATTATGCATCGACTTCGAGGAACGTATTCCCCCGCATATAACGAGGATAGGGTGTACATTGATCTTGTGGTTGCTCTTCTCTATTCCCTGGCCAATAATGCAGTGATCTTCAATAGTTTCAGCTGTGCCTTTGGTAACACTTAAGCAGCATTCCTTTAAATAATTACCAGCATTAAACATGGATGATGAATAGATACCTTTGAGAAGCAGAATTTCTTGTTAAATTTGTTTTGCTGCAGAACTATAGATAAACAACTACTGTAAATTACAAAATATAAAGTAAATTTATTATCAAAGTGCATAATGTATATGTCACCATTGACAACCATTAAGTGGGCCAGTGAAGGAGTGGAGCTTTGAGGCTTTGACTCAAGAGGCTTCAGCAAGAAGAGGCGGAGGACAAGCTTGCTCGCAGTTAGTTTTTACAATGTCTCCTGAGAAGGTGATGTGCCTCTCATGTGAGATGTGGCAGTCTTGGGGGAACTCCCCTCTCCAACAGAGTCACATCTGCCAGAAGTGCATACAGCAGGGCGATCTGGAAGACCGTGTAAGGAATCTGGAGCAGGAGCTGGATGACCTTCGACTCATAAGGGACAATGAGGCAGTCATAGATGAGAGCTACAGGGAGGTAGTCACACCTAGGCTGTCGGAAGCAGGTCGTTGGGTGACTGTCAGAGGGGGGAAAGCGAAGGTGAGCAGACAGGTAGTGCAGAGCACTCCTGTAGCCATTCCCCTGAATAGTAAGTTTACCATCCTGGATACTGTTGGTGGGGACGACCGACCAGGTGTGACCCACAGTGACAGGGCCTCCGGCACTGAGTCCGACCTGCTGGTGCAGAAGGGTGGGATGGAGAAGAGGAGAGCTGTTGTCATTGGAGACTCTATAGTCAGGAGACCAGACAGGAGAATTTTTGGACGTGAGAAGGACACCTGCATGGTTTGTTGCCTCCTGGGTGCCAGGGTCCGGGATGTCTCTGACCGGGTGCACAACATCCTGGTGTGAGAGGGAAAGCAACCAGAAGTCGTGATACACGTTGGGACCAACGACATAGGCAGGAAGAGGGATGAGGTCCTGAAGTGTGAGTTTCGGGAACTAGGCAGAAGGCTGAAGAACAGGACCTCAAGGGTGACGTTCTCAGGATTGCTGCCAGTGCTACATGACAGCTATGGTAAGAATTGGAGGAGATGGCAGTTGAATGCGTGGCTGAGGAGTTGGTGCAGGGGGCAGGGTTTTAGATTTTTGGATCATCGGGATCTCTTCTGGGGAAGGTGGGACCTGTACGGATTGGATGGGTTGCACCTGAACTTGAGGGGGAGCAATATCCTTGCAGGTAGGTTTGCTAGCATGGTTCGGGAGGGTTTAAACTAATTTGCAAGGGGGATGGGACCCACAGCGATAGAGCAGTGAAAGAAGTGCATGGAGTAAAGCCGGATCTAACATATAGACAGGCTTTGAGGAAAGAGAAGCAGAATAAACGGTGTAAAGACAGTAAGGTAGAAGGGCTGAAGTGTGTGTACCTCAATGCAAGAAGCATCAGGAACAAAGGTGATGAACTGAGAGCTTGGATACATACATGGAATTATGATGTAGTGGCCATTACAGAGACTTGGCTGGCACCAGGGCAGGAATGGATTCTCAATAGTCCTGGATTTCAGTGCTTTAAAAGGGATAGAGAGGGCGGAAAAAGGGGAGGAGGGGTGGCATTACTGGTCAGGGATACTATTACAGCTACAGAAAGGGTGGGTAATGTAGCAGGATCCTCTTTTGAGTCAGTATGGGTGGAAATCAGGAACAGGAAGGGAGCAGTTACTCTACTGGGGGTATTCTATGGGCCCCCTAGTAGCAGCAGAGATACAGAGGAGCAGATTGGGAGGCAGATACTGGAAAAGTGCAAAAATAACAGGGTTGTTATCATGAGCGACTTTAACTTCCCTAATATTGATTGGCACCTGATTAGTTCCAAGGGTTTAGATGGGGCAGAGTTTGTTAAGTGTGTCCAGGACGGATTCCTGTCACAGTATGTGGACAGGCCGACTAGGGGGAATGCCGTACTAGATCTAGTACTAGGTAATGAACCAGGTCAAGTCATAGATCTTTCAGTGGGTGAGCATCTGGGGGACAGTGACCACCGCTCCCTGGCCTTTAGCATTGTCATGGAAAAGGATAGAATCAGAGAGGACAGGAAAATTTTTAATTGGGAAGGGCAAATTATGAGGCTATGAGGCTAGAACTTGCAGGTGTGAATTGGAATGATGTTTTTGCAGGGAAATGTACTATGGGCATGTGGTCGATGTTTAGAGATCTCTTGCAGGATGTTAGGGATAAATTTGTCCCGGTGAGGAAGATAAAGAATGGTAGGGTGAAGGAACCATGGGTGACAAGTGAGGTGGAAAATCTAGTCAGGTGGAAGAAGGCAGCATACATGAGGTTAAGGAAGCAAGGATCAGATG
Organism: Mobula hypostoma; assembly: GCF_963921235.1. Lineage (NCBI taxonomy): Eukaryota > Metazoa > Chordata > Chondrichthyes > Myliobatiformes > Myliobatidae > Mobula > Mobula hypostoma. Next base: position 68,768,096 of record NC_086099.1, on the reverse strand, counting down.
GGTCTATTGAGGAACATAGGGAAGCAAGAAAGGAGCTTAAGAAGGGGCTGAGAAGAGCAAGAAGGGGGCATGAGAAGAACTTAGTGAGTAGGGTAAAGGAAAACCCCAAGGCATTCTTCAATTATGTGAAGAAAAAAAAGGATGACAGGAGTGAAGGTAGGGCCAATTAGAGATAAAGGTGGGAAGATGTGCCTGGAGGCTGTGGAAGTGAGCGAGGTCCTAAATGAATACTTCTCTTCGGTATTCACCAATGAGAGGGAACTTGATGATGGTGAGGACAATATGAGTGAGGTTGATGTTCTGGAGCATGTTGATATTAAGGGAGAGGAGGTGTTGGAGTTGTTAAAATACATTAGGATGGATAAGTCCTCGGGGCCTGACGGAATATTCCCCAGGCTGCTCCACGAGGCGAGAGAAGAGATTGCTGAGCCCCTGGCTAGGATCTTCATGTCCTCATTGTCCACGGGAATGGTACCGGAGGATTGGAGGGAAGCGAACGTTGTCCCCTTGTTCTGAAAGGGTAGTAGGGATAGTCCGGATAATTATAGACCAGCGAGACTTACGTCTGTGGTGGGAAAGCTGTTGGAAAAGATTCTTAGAGATAGGATCTCTGGGCATTTAGAGGTTCATGGTCTGATCAGGGACAGTCAGCATGGCTTTGTGAAGGGCAGATCGTGTCTAACAAGCCTGATAGAGTTCTTTGAGGAGGTGACCATGCATATAGATATGGGTAGTGCAGTGGATGTGATCTATATGGATTTTAGTAACGGATTTCACAAGGTTCCACATGGTAGGCTTATACAGAAAGTCAGAAGGCATGGGATCCAGGGAAGTTTGGCCAGGTGGATTCAGAATTGTCTTGCCTGCAGAAGGCAGAGGGTTGTGATGGAGGGAGTACATTCAGATTGGAGGATTGTGACTAGTGGTGTCACACAAGGATCTGTTCTGGGACCTCTATTTTTCGTGATTTTTATTAACGACCTGGATGTGGGGGTAGAAGGGTGGGTTGACAAGTTTGCAGATGACACAAAGGTTGGTGGTGTTGTAGATAGTGTAGAGGACTGTCAAAGATTGCAGAGAGACATTGATAGGATGCAGAAGTGGGCTGAGAAGTGGCAGATGGAGTTCAACGCAGAGAAGTGTGAGGTGGTACACTTTGGAAGGACAAACTCCAAGGCAGAGTACAAAATAAATGGCAGGATACTTGGTAGTGTGGAGGAGCAGAGGGATCTGGGGGTACATGTCCACAGATCCCTGAAAGTTGCCTCACAGGTAGATAGGGTAGTTAAGAAAGCTTCTGGGGTGTTAGCTTTCATAAGTCGAGGGATAGAGTTTAAGAGTCGCAAGGTAATGATGCAGCTCTATAAAACTCTGGTTAGGCCACACTTGGAGGACTGTGTCCAGTTCTGGTTGCCTCACTATAGGAAGGATGTGGAAGCATTGGAAGGGGTACAGAGGAGATTTACCAGGATGCTGCCTGGTTTAGAGAGTATGCATTATGATCAGAGATTAAGGGAGCTGGGGCTTTACTCTTTGGAGAGAAGGTGGATGAGAGGAGACATGATAGAGGTATATAAGATATTAAGAGGAATAGATAGAGTGGACAGCCAGCGCCTCTGCCCCAGGTCACAACTGCTCAATACAAGAGGACATGGCTTTAAGATAAGGGGTGGGAAGTTCAAGGAGGATATTAGAGGAAGGGTTTTTACTCAGAGAGTGGTTGGTGCGTGGAATGCACTGCCTGAGTCAGTGGTGGAGGCAGATACACTAGTGAAGTTTAAGAGACTACTAGACAGGTATATGGAGGAATTTAAGGTGGGGGCTTATATGGGAGGCAGGGTTTGAGGGTCGGCACAACATTATGGGCCGAAGGGCCTGTACCGTGCTGTACTGTTCTATGTTCTGGAACCAGAGTGAAAAAGATGACAACCTACAAAGGACTTTACCTGTGAGGGGCTGGACTACTTTTTTATTGTTTTTTTTCTATTCCATACTAGGCCAAATGCAACCAGTCAACCTCACATCTATAGAAGTTTGTCAAAGTTTTAGAAGACATGCTAAATCTTTGCAAACTTCTGAGAAAGTAGAGGCGTTGATGTGCCTTCTTTGAAATGGCAGTTACATGCAAGACCTAGGACAGATCCTCTGAAATGATAACACTGAGGAATCTAAAGTTGATGACCCTGTCCACCTCTGATATCCTGATGAGGACTGGCTTATGGACCTCTGGTTTGTTGTTGTACCACCACTCAGCCAGATTTTTAATCTCCCTCCTATGTGCTGATCTGTCACCATCTCTGATTTGGCCAATGACAGTGGAGTCATCAGCAAACTTGTATATGGCATTGGAGATAAAGGGAGTAGAGCAGGGGGGCTAAGCACACAGCCTTGTGGTGCAGCTGTGATTCTGGAGGAGCTGTTGTTACCAATCCAAACCGACTGGGGTCTGCAGATGAGGAAATCAAGGATCCATTTGCATAAGGAAGTATTAAGGTGTAGGTCTTGGAACTTTGTAATTAATTTTGAGGGGATGATAAGGAAAAGGAACAGCAAAATAGTATGTATGTGTTTCATAGATTGTATAGATATCCTGAATCATTGAGTGTATATCTTCAGACTCCTGTGCCACCTCCTCAGTGGTAGCAATGAGAAGAAGGCATATGCTGGACGATGACGGTCCCTAGTGATAGAATGCTAGCATCTTCAGCCACACTCTTGAAGATATCTTTGATGGTGGGGAGGGTTGTGCCCATGAAGGTGTTGACTGAGTCCATGACTCTCTGCGGCCTCTTGTATTCCTCTCCATTGTCAGAACTGTCCAATGTCTGAATGGCTCCTTACAGTACATTCTGTATATCTTTATCACGAGGACAAGGCAAGCTCATGTAGCTGACCACTTCACCTGTCAATTACTGTTACTGTTAAAGTGATTGTGCTACCTTGCTCTGGAAAAAGGGAAAACAGCGCCTCTTTCACCTCAGATGATTGAGGAAGTTTGGTATGGGCCCCCAAATCCTAAGAACTTTCTACAGGGGCACAATTGAGAACATGCTGACTGGCTGCATCACTGTCTGGTATGGAAACTGTACCTCCCTTAATCGCAGGATTCTGCTGAGAGTGGTGCAGACAGCCATAGCATCTGTAGTTGTGAACTTCCCATGATTCAGGACATTTACAAAGACAGGTGTGTAAAAAGGGCCCGAAGGATCACTGGAGACCTGAATCACTCCAACCACAATCTATTACAGGTGCTACCATCGGGGAAATGGTACCACAGCATAAAAGCCAGGACCAACAGGCTCCATGACAGCTTCTTCCACCAGGCGATCAGACTGATTAACTCACGCTGATTTGAGTGTATTTCTATGTTACATGGACTGTTCTATTTATTATATATTACTATGACTGCACATTGCGCATTTAGACAGAGATGTAACGTAAAGATTTTTACTCGTGTGTGAAGGATGTAAGAAATAAAGACAATTCAATTCAAAAATGTGTTGTAGTCCAATGACAAACAAGAGAAAATTTGCAGATGCTGGAAATGCAAGCAACGCACACAAAATGCTGGAGGAACTTAGCAGGCCAGGTAGCATCTATGGAAATGAGTACAGTTGATGAAGAAGGAGAACATCTCCTTTGTTCTGGAATGAAAAACCTCATCCTGAGAGCAGATGTGGCAGAGACAGAGGAATTGAGAGAAGGGAATGGCATTTTTACAAGTAACAGGGTGGGAAAAGGTATAGTTCAGGTAGCTGTGAGAGTTAGTGTGTTTATAACGGGCATCAGTAGATAAGCTGCCTCCAGAGATAGAGAGAAAAATCGAGAAAGGGGAGTGGTGGTGTCAGAAATGGACCAGGTAAATTTGAGGGCAGGGTGGAAGTGGGTGGCAAAGTTGATGAAGTTGACAAGCTCTGCATGGGTGTAGGAAGCAGCACCAATGCAGTCATCCTTCTTCAAAGAAAGGGGCTTCCCTTCCTCCACCATCAACGCTGCCCTCAACTGCATCTCTTCCATTTTGCACAAGTCTGCCCTCACCCCAAGTTCTAGCCACTCCACCAGGGATAGGGTTCCTCTTGTCCTCACCTATCAGCCCACCAGCTTCCATGTCCAGCACATAGTTCTCCATAACTTCTGCCACCCCCAAAGGGATCCCACCACCAAACTCAGCTTTCCCCTCCCCCACCACTTTCTGCTTTCCACAGGGATCGCTCCCTACGCAATTCCCTTGTCCATTCATCCCTCTCCACTGATCTCCCTCTTGGCACTTATCCTTGCAAGCAGAACAAGTGCACTCCCTCACTGCTATTCAGGGCTCCAAACAGTCCTTCCAGGTGAGTCAAAACTTCACTTGTGAGTCTGTTGGGGTCTTATACTGTAGCCGGTGTTCCTGGTGTGGCCTCCTGTACATTGGTGAGACCTGATATACTTTAGGACACTGCTTCACTCCATGCCAGAAAAAGCGGCAACTCCCAGTGGCCATCCATTTTAATTCCACTTCCTGTTCCCATTCCGACATGCCAGTCCATGGCCTCCTCTACAGTTGCAGTGAGGTCACACTCAGATTGGAGGAGCAACACCGTGTATTCCATCTGGGTAGCCTTCAACCTGGTGGCATGAACATTGATTTCTTGAACTTCCAGTAATGCCTCTCCCATCATTCCCTATTCCCATTTCCCTCTCACCTTATCTCCTTACCTGTCCATCACCTTCCTCTGCTGTTCCTCCCCTTCTTCTTTCTTCCATGCCTTCTGTCATATCCTATCAAATTGCCCCTTTTCCAGCCCTGTATCTGTTTCATCAATCAACTTCCCAGCTCTTTACTTCACCCCCCCCCCCCGGGTTTCACCTATCACCTTGTGTTTCTTCCTCCTCTCCTCCCACCTTCTAACTCTGACTTCTTGTCTATTTTTCTCCAGTCTTGATGAAGGGTCTCAGCCCAAAACGTCAACTGTACTTTTTTCCAAAAAATGTGTTGGATGTTTTGCCAGTAATGAGTTATAATGGGAAATAAGCAGGTTGAGGATTCGTATGACTGAGGACCAACAAACACTTCAAAGTTGCTACAGGGTACTGTATTTATTTGAATTATAATAAAAGATAAGAAAGTTATATACAAAACAATGTGGAATGACTGATGGCCTCATGGTGTTGTCCTTATTGGGGTCTCCAATGTATGACTGGTCTGGAAAATCTCAGAGATCCTCGGAACTGATCATGATTTGAACTTGAGGAGAAGTTCAATGAGTTTGTTCACTATTCACGTTTGTATAATTCAGAAAACCCACACATCCTTTCCAGTCTAAGTGTATTCCAGTCAGATACAATACTGTAACTTATTGAAATTTACATTGTCAGCTGAACCATTCTCACTTGTCTCCAGGAGAAAAACAAGTGATCTTGTCATTTCACATTTCTTAATGTTTCATGGCTGCATGCTTCACAGCCTCAAGGACCCTATGAATCAAGATCTTTTGTTTTACTTATCTTCCTGATTAACATATCTGCTCACTGTGGAGACTGTGGACTGACAATTTTGAATAAAAAGATCTGCTTTTAACCCTCTCATTGCATGAGTGAAAAGCTGATAGTGTGTGTAAGCTGATCAATGTGGATATGAAGTTATCAGTAACACGAAGTGAAAGAAAATGTGAACGAATGTTGGATAAAAGTTTAAATCTCTACTAACTTAAAACAAATGTGTTGATTGTGAACGGAGTTAAGTGATTCTTGGGGTTTGTTCACAAACAAGAAAAAATCTGCAGATGCTGGAGATCCGCGCAACACACACAAATTGCTGGAGGAACTCAGCAGGCCAGGCAGTATCTATTGAAAAGTAGTCCAGTTGGGAGTCATTTACTGTGTTCGGTTCTCCTGGTGTGGCCTCTTGTATATCGGTGAGACCTGACGTAGATTGGGAGTCCGCTTCGCCGAGCGTCTACGCTCCGTCCGCCAGAACAAGCGGGATCTCCCAGTGGCCACTCATTTTAATTCCACTTCCCATTCCCATTATGATATGTCCATCCACGGTCTCCTCTACTGTCATGATGAGGCCACACTTTGGATGGAGGAACAACACCTTGTATTCCGTTTGGGTAGTCTCCAACCTGCTGACATGAGCATTGATTTCTCAGACTTCTAGTAATGCCCTTTTCCCTCTCTCACCTTATCGCCTTGCCCGCTCATCACATTCCTCTGGTGCTCCTCCCCCTCCCCTTTTTCTTTCTTCCATGGCCTTCTGTCTCTTTCACCAATCAACTTCCCAGCTCTTTATTTCATCCCTCTCCCTCCAGGTTTCACCTATCACCTGGAGGTTTTCTCACTCCTCCCCCCACTTTTTAAATCTACTCCTCAGGTTTCTTTCCCCAGTCCTGCCGAAGGGTTTCGGCCCAAAGCGTCGACTATACTTTTTCCCATCGATGCTGCCTGGCCTGCCGAGGTCCTCCAGCACTTTGTGTGTGTTGCTTGGGTTTTGTTCACATGATGACAGTAGGGAGGGGGCAATTATAAGGTTTGTCAGCACAAGTATTTTAAGCAAGCTAAATTGAACATTGAAACGTGAAGTCCTGCATGTTTTCAGGAGTCAGTTAACATTGTCAAATAAAAGTAGGAAGCATTCAAGATTAAAGTATTAAACCTAGGCTAGTAAGGTTAGGCAGGAGATTGATAAATCTCAAATGGTAAGTGCAATATTAAAATTTTGGAAATCTCTGGGATAATTCATTGTAGTGCATAATTTTTTGAAAAAATTTTAACTGATCGAAAACTGAAATGCACTTGTCAGGCTGGTGGGGAATAAGTTTTCAAAGTATGGTGGTGCAGGTCCTGAGTCTTCTGTACCAGTGAGAAGAGAGCATGGTGGGCATCTTTTGATGGATGCTGCTTTTATTGTGACAGCGTTCTTTGTAGATGTACTCAGTGGTGGGGAGGGCTTTACCCACTAAAGGCCTCAATAGGGAGGGACTGGGCTGTATCCACTAATTTTGTTGTAGGCTTTTCCTTTCAAGGGCAATGGTGTTTCCAATGTTCAGGAACAGTTACAGTGGTGCCAGAAAGTTTGTGAACCCTGTAGAATTTTCCCTATTTCTGCATAAATATAACCTAAATTGTGATCAGATCTTCATGCAAGTCCTAAAACTGGATAAAGAGAACCCAATTTTAAAAAATGCAAAAAATATTATACTTGGTTCATTTATTTATTGAAAAAAAAGATCCAATATTACAAGTATTTGTTGGAAGAAGTATGTGAGCCTTTGCTTTCATTAAATGGTGTGACCCCCTTATACAGCAATAAGTTCAACCATGCACTTACAGTAACTGTTGATCAGTCCTGCACATCGGTTTGGAGGAACTTTAGGCCATTCCTCCTTACGAAACTGCTTCAATTCTGAGATATTGGTGGGCCTCCTTGCACGAACTGCTTGCTTTGGGTCCTTCCACGACATTTCTATAGGATTAAGGTCAGGACTTTGACTTGGCCAACCCAAAACATTAATTTTCTTTTTATTAACCATTCTGTTGTTGGTTTACTCTTATCTTTCGGATCAATGTCTTGTTGCATTTTCCGACTTCTATTAAGCTCCAGGTGACGGACTGCTACCCTGACATACTCCTGTAGAATTTCTTGATACAATTTTGAATTAATTGTTTCCTCAGTGATTGCAAGCTGTCCAGGTCCTGCGGCAGCAAAGTAGTCCTAAACCATGATGCGCATTCTACCATACTTCACAGTTGGAATGAGGTTTTGATGTTGGTGTGCAGTGCCTTTTTGTATCCAAACATAGCAATGTGCATTTCTGCCAAGAAGTTCAACTTTTGTCTCATCTGGCCACAGAACTTTGTCCCAGAAGCATTGCAGAACATCCAGGTGGCCTTTTGCAAAGTTGAGATGTGGAGCCATGTTTTGTTGAAGAGCAGTGGTTTCTTCCATGGTGTCCTTCTATGAACACCATTCTTGTTCAGTGTTTTTCTTATAGTGGACACATGAACTTTAGCAATTTCTAGAGATTTCTGCAGGTCTTCTGCTGTTACCCTTGGGTTCTTTTTCACCTCCTTCAGCATTGCACGTTATGCGCTTGGTGTGATATTTGTAGACAATTTCTCTTACTGTGGACTGATGAACACTCGAGTCTTTAGAATTGCTTTTGTGGCCTTTTCCAGCTTCATGCATCTCTACAATTCTTCTTCTAAGGTCCTCTGAAAGTTGTTTTGGTCGCTGCATGGTGCACATAAACAGATCTTTCTTACGAAGAGCAGTCTCTGTCAGTAAGCTGACTTTATGTGTCTTTTTTATAGGGCAGGACACCTCTACAACCCACACCTCAAATCTCATCTCATTGATTGGAACACCTGACTCCAAATAGCATTACCCCAGAGGTTCACATATTTTTTTCCAACAAATGAATGTATTATTGGATAATTTTTCTCAAAACAAATGGAATGTTTATTGTGTTATTTATTTAATTGGGTTCTCTTTATCTAGTCTTAGGACTTGTGTGAAGATCTGATCTCACCTTAGGTCATATCTATGCAGAAACAGACAAGTTGACAAGGTTCACGAACTTTCTAACACCCCTTAGCCATTCGGCCCTTGAACCAGTGGGGATAACTTCACTCAATTGTACTCACCCCAACACTGAACTGTTTGCACAACCTATGGACTCACTTTTAGGACTCTACAACTTGTGTTCCTGATATTTATTGCTTATTTATTTATTATTATTATTGTGTATTTTTTCCTCTTTGTATTTGCAGTTTCCTGTCTTTTGCACATTGGTTGTTTGTCTCTATCGTGTGTAGTTTTTTATTGATTCAACGTTCAAAGTACATTTATCAAAGTATGTACAATACTGTCCAAAAGTCCAAGGCACATATAGACATAGCTAGGGAGGCTTAGCATTTTGCACCGTGCTGTGGTAACTTTATGTATTGCAGTTTTCTGCTGCCACCAAAAAAAATCATGACATAAACCTGAACCTGATTGTGGACTGAGAGTGGGAAGGGGCAGGGAGAGGGAAATCATGGTTGGGAAAAGGGGAAGGGTGAGGGGAGGGAATGGGTAGCACTGGAGACATTTTGTAATGATCAAAAAACCAATTGTCTGGAATCAAATGACTTGCCTGGTATCTCAGGGTGGCGTTTGTCTGCACCTGTGCCAACTCCTGCCCCTGACACTCCTTCTCTGCCACCTGTTTCACAGTCCACCCACAGCACTCCTTCTGCACCATTCCCAGTATCCTATGCTCCTGCTAGATTTACAACCTCGCTTTCCATTCCACGTTGACACGTTCAGTACTGTGCAAAAGTCTTAGGCAGCCTAAGACTTTTTGTATGTGCCTAAGCCTCTTGCACAGTATTTCATACAGCATACAGCCCTGAGATTTGTCCTCCCGCAGGCAGTCATGAAACAGAGAAACACCGTGAAACCCATTAAAACATCAAATACCCAACACGCAAAAAAAAAAACAAATCATACAAACAGCAAAAAGCGAGCAATTAACACACAGAATATTATACATCAAACTGCAGGGTCTCTGAAAATTGTCCAGTGGATTGGCAGCCGCTGAGTCAGTTCAGTTTAGTGCTGTGTCATGGACTGCAGCCCATAGCTGGAAAATCAGCTCTGCGCCAAAGTGCCTGAATTAAATTGAACAAGTAGCCAAAAGAGTAACCAGAAACACATGAAATATGAACCAGAGAGTGCTCCAAAAGCAAGTCTGGTTCAGCACTGAGGATATTAAACATCAAACTACAGAGTCCCATAGCCACTAGCCACACTGCTACAGTGATTAAACCTAAGAATCCTGTACCTTCCTCCGGCAACAGTGAGAGGGAGACTAGTCAAATACAAGCAGATGGTGCTGAACACCCGCTCAAGTTACACTCTCATTTTCATCAATTTCAATCTTGCTCGATGCTTTAATCGATGAGGAGTAATGGAGCCGACCATTGGTACACATCCCGCCATTAGAAATGATGGCTGCACTCTCCTCTCTCAACCTCACTGAATTCCCCAGGAGATAGCAAAAGTGTTCGATCACTCAGTCAGCCCAAAAATGTACAATCAGAATGGAAATTAGAGACTGCAATCGAATGCGGTTCTGGAGAAGAAGCATATTTAAAAGAAGAAGAGGAAGTAGTTTCTATTGTGTTTCTTTGTATCTAAGAAAAGAATCAAATTTCTTTTGCAAGAAAAATATTTCAGAGTAGTATATGGTGACATATATGTACTTTGATAATTTAGATAGAATTTAAAAATTTTGGTGGTGACTTCATAGGTGGTGCTCATATGTGATTAACAATTTTCAATTTATTTATGCTAAACAGAGGCAGAAAGTAGATTATTTTTATTGATAAAAGTATTTGATTTTGTCAAACACTTTACCATCCCCACAGAAAGGAACAAAGCTTAAAAGTTGAAAACATGTTTCTGACCCATGCTGAAGTGTCCTGGAACTTAAACATTTATTGTTACCCTATCCACAGGTGCTGTCTTCCAGCATCTTTTGTTTTAATTTCAGATTTCTGTAGTATTTTGATCTACTTATTTATTTAGTTAGTTAGAGATACAGCACAGAACAGGCCATTCCGGTACTGCCTAGCAATCCACGTATTTAACCCGAGCCTAATTTCAGGACAATTTACAATGACCAATTAACTAACTAACTGGTATGATTACCACTTGATTGTTTGGATAGTTTGCTAAATGATAGTTTGAATACACTGACTTTTATCTATCTTTCTGCTTTTTTCACTCTAATGACATGGGTTGCTCTGGACTGAGTAAGGGCAGCTGATGTTTTTTCATGAATAGCTTGGGGAACTGTTTCGATGTACTCTGGACTGGAGGTTGTCATTGTGGTAATAAATATTCCTGAGAGATTGCTTCATTCTTTTAAATCCAAAGAGGAATGCATTTACTGCAGTGGGCTTTTTTCACTAAGTATTACATTTTAAAATCAATGCTAACTTGGAGGTACAGTAACACGAGGAAATCTGCAGATGCTGGAAATTCAAGCAACACACATAAAAAATGCTGGTGAACGCAGCAGGCCAGGCTGTCTGGCCTGCTGCGTTCACCAGCATTTCTTATTTGGAGGTACGGTGGTGGTTGAGGACTCTGACATCATGTGATAGACGTGGCAGTAAGTTTGCCACTTGCCATGTTAACACAAACATCTTATTTTGATTTTGTTCCAGATTTTTGTGTTGTTATGGTAGTGGTTATGCAAAACCATATGAAATTGTTAAAATTGATTGTCTAGAAGCCAGTTATCAAGAATACTAACATAATTTCTGTTTAATGTAATTAATATTTTGCTCTTTTTCCCCAGTCCGTTGACTTGACGAGTCTCGTACTTATTATGCTATATGATTACCAAGATCGTAAATTCCAGCCTCGAAACATCTTTGAAGCAGAGACTATAATACCTGAAGTTAGAGAAGTAGAGAAGAGCCTTTCAGAGTATGTAAATTGAAAATTGTTAATGACTTTTAGCAGAATTGGTATTCAGGCTTATAAGTAAATTATATTTTCTGTTTACAGTAGTGGACACTAACTCTCTGGTGATTCAATGGTCTGGGATTCAAATTCTGGTCTAGAATGTTATTACAACTCACTACATGAGTTGTGTTATCATTTATGACGGGATACAAATTTCTGTCTCCCTTTACTGCAATGAAGGTTCTGTTCCTCATTTTTTAAGTTGCACAAGGGTATTATCGACCCTGCATATTGCATAAACTAGTGCTGCAAATTAATTTTTTACAATTTGCTATAAATTCATGGAGTTGAAATGATATAGTATGAAAATAAATTCTTCTGCTTATGGATTCCATGCCCATGTAGGGAAATTTCTGCATGGCTAGAATAAGCTTAGCATTTGAACTTCAATACAATTATCATGTTCTGTTAATACAACTACAACTACAACTTATCAACTACAACTTGTACAATTTGATGCAGTTATGAAAAATATTTGCTATGATTTAATTTCCTCTTGATCTAGATTCTCTCACCAATGAATCATTGAGTACCAAAATAAACTATCAGGGCCATAGTTCATGCTGGCAATCTACTTGATCTGATTCATCATCTTTTTTGTTCTTAAGTATTTATCCAATTTTCACTTTCAAAAATGTTGACTGAATTTGCTTTCAAAAATGGAAAGGTTTCTCTCTAACCTAGTATGTCAACTTATTCAAAATCTGAAAATTTCATTTACTTCACCCCTTGATATTCTATATTTTGGAGAACACCTCTGATTTATTTAACACCCTGGAGAATTTGTGCTGCTTTCTTTCCAAAGCGAATATGTCTATTAACAGGTGTGTCAGACTAATTTGAATTACTCCATGCCTTTGCAACGCAGAATCATAGAACACTACAACCAAAAACAGGCCCTTAGGCCCATCTAGTCTATGCTGAAACATTAATTTGTGTAGTCCCATTGACCTGTACCTGGACCATAGTCCTCCATACCCCTTCCATCCATGTATCTATGCAAATTTCTCTTAAATGTTGAAATTGAACCCATATCCCCCAGGTTCATTGGCAGCTCGTTCCACACTCTCACAAACTTCTGTGTGGAAAACGTTCCCCATTGTGTTCCCTTTAAACATTTCATCCTAACCTATAACCTTTAATTATAGTCTCACCCAACCTCAGCGGAAAAAGCCTGCTTATATTTACTCTATCTATACCCCCCATAATTTTATACACCTCTATCAAATCTCCTCTTATTTATCTACACTTGAGGGAATAAAGTCTGAATCTGTTCAATCTTTCCCTGTCACTCTGGTCTTCAAGTCCAGGCAGCATCCCCGTAAATTTTCTCTGCACTTTTCAATCTTATTGATATCTTTCTTGTAGTTAGATTGACCAAAATTACACACAATACTCCAAGTTAGGCCTCACTGACCTCGTATACAATTTCAATATAACATCCCATCTCTGTACTCAATACATTGATTTATGAAGGCCAATGAGCCGAAAGCTTTCTTTACGACCCCATTTATCTGTGACACCACTTTCAAGGAGTTATGCAACCGTAGTCATAGATCCCTTTGTTCCACTGCACTCCTCAGTCCCTACCACTCATTACGTGACATCTACCCTGGTTGGTCCTCCCAAGTGCAATACCTCACACTTACCTGCATTAAATTGCATCTGCCATCTTTCAGCCCATTTTTCCAGCTGGCCTAGATTCTGCTGCAAGCTTTGATCCTCTTCCTTGCTGTCCACTACACCCCCAAACCTGATATTATCTACAAATTTGCTGATCCAGTTTACCACATTGATCTAGATGACAAACAACAATGGACCCAGCACCAATCCCTGTGGCACACCACTAGTTACAGGTTGACCAACCTCCCGTGCGGGACCTAGTCAAATGCCTTGCCCATTTGGACAACATCCAATGTCCTCCTTTTATCACCTTTCCTGGTAACTTCCTCGAAAAACTCAGATTGGATAAACATGACCTACCTTGCACAAAGTCGTGGTGACTATCACTAATAAGTTCCTGTCTATCTAAATACTGTATTCTGCCCTCAACATTTTGTTCATATAAATGAGTATTACAACCAGGGATTTTGACCAACTTAACTGAGATTTTTATTTGTGAATCACATGTTCCTTCTTTTTTGCAGTAGAGCCCAAAAATAGGGAAAAATGTAAACCATGAAAAGCTAAAAATTCAAAAAAACTGAAATGTCAGCAGTTCAAAAGTATTCATTCCCCTTGGCTCCGTACTTAGTTGAACCATCTCTCGCAGGTGTTATAGCTAGTAGTCTTTTTGGATGCCTCTATTAGCTTTGTACAAAGTGATGGAGCAAGATTTGTACATTCCTCCTTGCAAAGTTGCTCAAGCTGTGCCAGGTTAGTTGGGGAACAACAGTGGAGTTGTTTGATCAGATTAAGGTTAGGGCTCTGACTGGGTTGCTGAAGGACATCAGTTTCTTCATTTGAGGCTACTCCATGGTTGCTCTGGCAGTGTGCTTTGGGTCGTTGTCCTGCTGAAAGACAAATTTCCTCCTTAGCTTAAGCTTTCTGGCAGAGGCTAGCAGCTTATATCCAGGATCTCTCTATTTAGCAGTGCTCATCTTCCCATCAATCTTGACCAGATTTCCAGTCCTTGCTGCTGAAAAGCATCCCCATAGCATGAAGCTACCTCCACCATACTTTATAGTATGGATGGTGTTACCTGGCTGATACACAGTATTAGATTTAAGCCACATGTACTGATATTAGTGTTGAGGTCAAAAAGTTCCACTTCGGTTTCATCTGACCACAAGACCTTATTTCACATCTTTACAGTATCTTCTAATTGACACTTTGCCTCAAGACAGCAAACACCTCCTCCTCTTGTAATCTGTATAGGGCCCATGACCTATAGACTCTGTGTCCAGGTAAGTACAGATGCAAAAATACATTTAAGATCTTCCCCCTTCTCTTTCAGTTCTATGCATAGATTAGCACTCTGATCTTCCATAGAGGACCAAGGTTGAACCTTGCTATCCTTTTGCTCTTAATATATCTGTAGAAGCCTTTGGGATTCTTCTTTAGTGACAAGTTTTTAGCCAAGGCTTGTTCCTTGCCACTCTTCTATAAATGCCCTTTTTGTGCAAGGCCTTAAGGATTGTCAAGCCATGAACTTCATCTCCAGTTGCGGCCACTGACTTCTGCATCTCACTCAGCGTGACTGTTGGCGTCACAGTAGCCATGCTTACAAGTGTCATTCTTCTCTAGTGACTAAGTTTAGAGGGGCAGCTTGACCTAGACAGTGTGGCCATGGTTTTATAGTTTTTCTACTTTTTCACGATGGACTGCACTGAGCTCGAAGTTATGTTCAGTGCCTTTGAGATGGTCTGTACTCTTCCCCAGGTTTGTGCTTCTCTGTTATCATTTCCCTGACTTGTTTTGAATGCTCATTTGTCTTCATTTTGGTTTGGTCTGTCAAAAATCTACCATACTGTTGTCTCTAAAAGAGATAAGGGGTAATTATTCTTATAAATTCATTGAAAACAGGTGATCCTCCAATTTTTCTACATCATCAAACTGGGTGAGTTGGTGAGGTAATTGCACCTGAGGAAAGTTACCATAGTAATTACCAAGGGGATGATTAGCTTTCCAATTACTGATGTCAGGCTCACTGGACTATAATTTTCTGTCCTGTTCTTAGATCCTTTCTTAAACAATGGAATATTGGTCATCCTCCAGTCCTCAGGTACCTCACCTGTGGCTAATCTATCTATATACTACTAAAACTCTCATGCTCTGTCTGTCTGCTTGTCTGTTTGTGACTTTCATTTAACGCAAACCGTGCATTACAGCAGGACTTTTTTTGCCTAAATCGAATTAAAATGCGCTAACTTACAGGATGCAGGCAAAGTTCAGGGTTATATATTCATATAAAATTGCTCATTCCCCAAAAATCAACAGGCTGCCTTTCACCTGAGACCCAATCAGCCATCATGGAAATTGGGACGCCACAGCCTGACGCATGCGCACGGCCAGCTTCAGCAGCGCTTCACGATGCTCACAGAGCCGGCTCCACCTTCCATGGAGACCGCGATGCCACAGCCCGACGCACGCACACGGCCAGCCTCAGCGGTGCTTCACAGTGCTCATAGCAACCACACCAACGGCAGCAAAAGGGCAGGGCTATCACGTCCATTTAGGAGAGCGCCAACCATGTCATCAAGAAACAACAGCATCTTGGAGGCTTTGGTGTTACTGCTTCCTATCTTCTATCAAGCATTAGGGTAAAAATATATGGATAGCCTAATTATGCCGTGTGGAAAGAGAAGGTGGACATTATGGTCAAGAGATGACGCCAAACATTGTCGGGAAGCGGCAAGGAAAGGGAGAGAACAATAATCAGATGAGGCCTGGGCCGCACAACTCCAGGATCAAAGAGTCAGGACAAAAAAGATGAGAGAAGACGAGACAGAGGAGGACAGGCATGCACATCTCCAAAATGACAACAATAGGCACAGACGGAGGTGAGAACAAGAATCCATCAGGCCAGGGCCACACGACTCCAGGATCAGAGAGAAAGAACAAATAGTAAAAGAGATGAAGAGACGAAGGATGAAAGGGCTGCACGTCTCCAGAATGACAAAAACAGGCAGAGAAGGAGGAGAGAGGAAGAGACAGAGGTGCCTGGTAGTAGGACAGTGCATTCACGATTCAAAATATCCCTCAAAGTCAATGAGGATGCCCTTTGTAACATCGATAAAAACACCAATACTGCAAATTTACTCCAAAATGCGAAGCTTATTGTCTGGGATGAGTGCTCCATGATTGGGAGGGAGAGCTTTGAAGCCGTGGACCGCAATCTTCGTGATGTATGCGGCAAGAATGAGGCCTTCGGGGGTATTTTAACCATTTGCTGTGGCGATTTCTGTCAGCTTTTAGCAGTTGTGAAACGCTGAACTGGTGCTGATGTGGAGAATTCATGCATTAAAAAATCATACTTATGGAGAAGCTTCATCAAGTTTCAATTGAAGAGAAACATGTGATTGAGTGAGGGAGAAGGACGATATTCTCAGTTCTTATTGGATATTGGAGAAGACAAGATTGAGAAAAATGAAAACAATGAAATCAAGTTACCTGAAGATATGATTCTGCCAGCAACAACTATGGAAGAATGCATTGATTTCATCTACCCGACATTAGACAATCCTGCAGAACTCTTCTCGAAGAATTCTATCTTGATTACTCTTAATGAAATGATGCAAAAAATAAACTTCACATGCATTAGACACTTCCCTGGAATCATAAAAGAATACTGCTCCTTCAGTGCTGTAAGTGAAGGAGCTAACGCCACTTTCTTTCCTACAGAATTCCTTGATTCTGTTGAACTCTCTGGATTGCCACCACATAAACTGGAATTGAAGAGGGGATCTCCCATTATTTCAATGAGGAACATGGATCCACCAAGCCTTTGCAATGGAACGTGAATGATGGTGGAAGAACTGCACGACAATCTCATCGTAGCAAAGATAAACATTGGTGCATTCAAAAATGAGATTGTCATGATCCCAAGAATTACTCTCAGTTTATCAGAAGGGGAAGATGTCCCTCTTCAGCAGAGCCAGTTCCCGATACAGTCATGCTTTGCTATGACTATACATAAGGCGCAAGGCCAAACCATGGAGAATGTGTTGACTTATCTGGAGAAACCAGTATTCCAGCATGGTCAGCTGTATGTGGCTTTCATCTGGGGAAAAAGACATGAAAACATTAGAATATTCCTGAAGGGTGGCAGATCAACCAGAAATGTGGTCATAAAAAGTGTCCTTCGTTAAACAAGGAGGAGCAATATTTGTCTTGCTACGCGTCTTTCTTCTTTAATAAACTGAGTTCTTCTTCTTTAATTTCCAAAGCACATCACATCACACTGCACTACCTTTCTCTCAAAAGGTGCCCCAAGGAGTCACCTGGTTGTCTAGTGATGTTTTAAAAATCTCTGTTAGGGCCCTTGCAATTTCTGCACTGGCCTCCCACAGGGTCCAAGGGAACACCTTGTCAGATTTATCCACCCTAATTTGCCTCAAGACAGCAAACACCTCCTCTTCCGTAATCTGTATAGGGTCCATGACCTGGCTGCTACGTTGCCTTACACCTATAGACTCTGTGTCCAGGTAAGTACAGATGCAAAAATACATTTAAGATCTTCCCCCTTTCTCTTTCTGATCTATGCATAGATTAGCACTCTGATCTTCCATAGAGGACCAAAGTTGAACCTTGCTATCCTTTTGCTCTTAATATATCTGTAAAAGCCCTTGGGATTCTTTTTTACCTTGTCTGCTAGAGTAACCTCATATTTTCTTTAAGTCCTCCTGATTTCCTTTTTATATCTCCCCTTACATTATATTCCTCAAGTAGCTCATTTGTTCCTGCCTGCCCATACCAGCAATGTATCTCCTTCATTTTCTTAACCAGAGTTTCAATATCTCTCAAAAATCAAGGTCCCCATACCTGTTATAATTGTCTTTCATTCTGACAGGAACATACAAACTCTGTAATCTCAAAATTTCACTTTTGAAGGCCTCCCACTTACCAAGTACACCTTTGCCAGAAAACAACCTGTCCCTATGCACTCTCACCAGATCCTTTCTGATACCATTAAAATTGGCTTTTCTCCAATTTAGAATCTCAACCTGCGGACCAGATCTTTCCTTTTCCATAACTGCCTTGAAAGTAACAGCATTATGCTCACTAGGTGCAAAGTTTCTCCTAAACGACAGAAGAAAGCAGCAATTGGATTTGGATTAAAAACAAAAACAACAACTAGGGTGTAAGATGAAGACAGGAGGGTATGGAACTGAGGGGGTTGTATCTGGGACGCCAGGTAGCACCGTTGAGCCCTCTGGAGATGTTGTGGGCTTATCAACGAAACGTCAAAGAAGGAGGGTGCCCACCTGATGACCCCGATGACGTACCTACCCTCCCTCCTTGTCAGCACTCCAAACCCACTGCGAACATCGAGAGTGCCGACTTACCATAGGGATTGAAACATCAAGTCCTAGTAGCTCTACTCTACCGTCAGCTACCCCATTTCATTCCCTTATAGGAGATTTAGTATCACACTCTCTGTAGTGGGGACTTCTATGTACCGATCATGGAAACTTCCCTGAACACATTGACAATTTCTTTCCCATCCAGCCCTTTTACAGTATGGGAGTTTCAGTCAATATGTGGAAAGTTAAAATCAACTACTATCACAACCTTATATTTTTTGGAACAGTCTGCAATCTCTCTACAAGTTTGCTCATCTAAAACCTGTTGACTGTTAGTTGGTTTATAACATAATCCCATTAACATGGTCATGCCTCTCTTATTCCTCATTTCTACCCATAAAGCCTCAGTAGACAAGCTCTCCAGTCTGTCCTGACAAGACAACTGTCCAGATTAGTAATGCTGCTCCTCCCCATTTAATCCCTCCCACTCTATTACATCTAAAACAGTGGAATTCCAGAGCATTGAGTTGCCAGTGCTGCCCCTTCCGCAACCAAGTATCGCTAATGGCTAAAATGTCATACTTCCCCATGCTGATCCATGCTCTTCGTTCATCTGCCTTTCCTACAATATTCCTTGCATTGAAATACACATAACCCAGAATATTAGTCCCACCATGCTCAATATTTGATTCCTGACTTTGTACAAAGACACCACTCCATTATCTGTTCTGGTGCTGTAGTTCCCATTCCCTGCACCTCCAGTTTAAATTTGTGTTTTTTAAAAATCTGAATTATAAATAATATCCAGAAATATCACCATCTGGTTCAAAATGGATGTTCATACTTTGATTTCTGATGAGAATCATTTGTCCGTGCAATCATCGGCATCTGATTAGTTGTGAGCAAATCTGTGACAGAGGAATTTCAACAGAGAATAAAATGAGATCTAATTCTCTTGCTCTATCTGTGTTTGGGGTCCTATTGTCCAGTTGTATTTATGTTCCTGTCAATTTTTTTCTTCAACTAGTGGCATTTCTTCAGAATTCATATTGTTTAAAACCCAGTAATGTTTTCCAGATACTTTCTTTTGGAAGAAAATGGCCATAAGTCCCAGAATGTAGTACCATCATTCCAACATTTCACTTGCGAGGATTTCTATATTGTCATTTTGGATATAGGACTCTCCCTAGTTGGCTTATGTTTACTGAATGAAGCTTCGCTATGTCAAATCATTTTATTTAATTTGTCATGCAACAAGGATTTCATTTTGCTATAGTAAAGTTAGGGAATCCATCGGGGGAACCACTAATTTATAAAAGCGTAGGAACATTTAAGCTTTCTTGATTGAATAATGGAAAGGAGTATGAAGTAAACAAGCAATCTAAAATGGTGAAGAAATCTCCCTTGAGCACCTGTGCTCTTCTCTCTAGCAATAATGGCCAAATGATGAATTTCTTGAATTTTTCAGCTTGGATGTTTCTGCTTGTCAAAAGAAGCATGAATCATTTTTGATCAATTTTGATCATTTCTGAGTCAAATTAAAAACAAGGCCAGAAACTTCTAAACTAAAAAATGGGTTTATTGAGGATAGAGGAACTAGGAACGCAATTTTCATACTACGAATGCTTTCAGAAAGGGCAATTGAATATCAAAATGATGTCTTTTTATGTTTTATTGATTTCACCAAAGCATTCAACAAAGTACAACATGAAAAATTATTTCAAATTCTCACTAAACTAAACATTAACGGAAGGGACCAACTACTGCTTCAAAATTTATATTGGAACCAAATGACAGTGGTAAAAATTGATGATAATATAAGCAGTTGGACTAAAATTTAAAGAGGAGTTGGACAGGGATACATTGCCTCACCGGAATTGTTTAATATCTATAGTGAAATGATTCTCAGAGAAATAGAAGACCTAGATGGGATAAAAATTGGAGATGTTAACATCAACAATATAAGATATGCAGACGATACCACCTAATAGCAGGTGCTGCAGAAGACCTACAAATCCTCCTAGACAAAGTAGTACAAACAAGTGCAGATTTTGGTCTACTGTAAAAAAAAGTCAACTGTAAAAGAAACAAATGTATGATGATATCAAAACGGGAGGATACTCCCAACTGCCAATTGTACATCGGTAACCAAGAGATTGAACAAAAGACCAGCTTTAATTACCTTGGTAGCTTTATATCACAAGATGCTAGAAGTAGAAATAAAAAGAAGAAATGCCATTGCCAAAACCAACTTCCAAAAATGAAACCCATTTTTACCAACAGACACATTTCTATGACAATAAGGCTTAGGCTACTAAAATGTTACATCTGGTTAATCTTGCTGTATGCTTCCGAAACATGGACTATAACACCAGAACTCCAAAGAAACCTAGAAGCAACAGAAATATGGTTTCTTAAAAGAATGCTGAAAATATCATATAGAGATAGGGTAACTAATGAGACAGTATTCCAATGTGCCCATACAAAAAGATCTTTAATGAGAACATTAAATGAGAGGAAACTTAAATTCCTGGGCCATGTCATCAGAAAGGGAGAAATAGAATACCTTTCATTACAAGGCCGTATGCCTGGGAAACGTAGAAGAGGAAGGCAAAGAAGAAAATATGTGGACACTGTGAAAGCCATGATCGCCCAAGCGTGTAACGCACAAGGCACATGAAAAAGAAGATATTCTTAGCAGGAGAAGATTGACTTCTGACTTATTATCCCCATTCAGAGCAGTTGTTAACCTCCATGAAAGTTAAGGTCTTACTGAAAACCCCTGCACTCAACATTTACATATAACAGTGCTTTGGGACCTTATCCCCTTCCTTAAGGGTTAACAAAAATATAAAAAAGCTTGCTTCAACCATATTTATACAATATATGAGCCCGGAATGAAGAGGTTATTTTGAGAATTAAGAGATTAGAGTTGATTTTTTTTTCAAAGAGTTAAGTGGCAAGATAAATTTATGGAAATAATTCCAAAGTGGAAGAAATAGGTGGGGGAGACAGGTTATACGATTAATGATGTGTGAACATTGGAAGACCATAAAACTGTAAGATATAGGAGCAGAAGTAGGCCATTTGGCCCATCGAGTCTACTCCACCATTCAATCATGGTCTGATCCAATTCTCCCAGTCATCTTTATTCCCCTGCCTTCTCCCCATACCCTTTGATGCCCTGGCTAATCAAGAACTGACCTATCTCTGCCTTAAATACACCCAATGACTTGGCCTCCACAGCTGCTCATGGCAAAAAATTCCACAGATTTACCACCCTCTGACTAAAGTAGTTTTTCCGCATCTCTGTTCTAAATGGTTGTCCTTCAATACTGAAGTCATGCCCTCTTGTCTGAGACTCCCCTACCATGGGAATTAACTTTGCCATATCTAATTTGTCCAAGCCTCTTAACATTCAGATTGTTTCTATGAGATCCCCCCTCATTCTCCTGAACTCCAGGGAATACAGCCCAAAGGTGGTAAAAATCTTCTGAGGTGTATATATTTCAATGCTAGGAGTATTGCGGGGAAGGTGGATGAGTTGAGGGCGTGGATTGACACGTGGAATTATGATGTTGTAGCAATTAGTGAAACTTGGCTACAGGAGGGGCAGGACTGGCAGCTTAATATTCCAGGGTTCCGATGTTTCAGATGTGATCGAGGCAGAGGAATGAAAGGTGGGGGGAGTAGCATTGCTTGTTAGGGAAAATATTACAGCAGTGCTCAGGCAGGACAGATTAGAGGGCTTGTCTACTGAGTCCTTATGGGTGGAGCTGAGAAACAGGAAAGATATGGCCACATTAGTGGGATTGTATTACAGACCACCCAATAGTCAACGAGACTTGGAAGAGCAAATCTGCAGCGAGATAGCAGGCAACTGCAGGAAACATAAAGTTGTAGTGGTAGGGGATTTTAATTTTCCATACATTGATTGGGACTCCCATACTGTTAGGGGTCTAGATGGTTTAGAGTTTGTAAACTGTGTTCAGGAAAGTTTTCTAAATCAATATATAGAGGGACAACTAGAGGGGATGCAATATTGGATCTCCTGTTAGGAAACGAATTAGGGCAAGTGATAGAAGTCTGTGTAGGGGAGCACTTTGGTTCCAGTGATCATAACACCATTAGTTTCAATTTGATCATGGACAAGGATAGATCTGGTCCTAGGGTTGAGATTCTGAACTGGAAGAAGGCCAAATTTGAAGAAATGAGAAAGGATCTAAAAAGTGTGGATTGGGACAGGTTGTTCTCTGGCAAAGATGTGATTGGTAGTTGGGAAGCCTTCAAAGGGGAAATTTTGAGAGTGCAGAGTTTGTATGTTCCTGTCAGGATTAAAGGCAAGTTGAATAGGAATAAGGAACCTTGGTTCTCAAGGGATATTGCAACTTTGATAAAGAAGAAGAGGGAGTTGTATGAAATGTATAGGAAACAGGGGGTAAATCAGGTGCTTGAGGAGTATAAGAAGTGCAAGAAAATACTTAAGAAAGAAATCAGGAGGGCTAAAAGAAGACATGAGGTTGCCTTGGCAGTCAAAGTGAAAGATAATCCAAAGAGCTTTTACAAGTATATTAAGAGCAAAAGGATTGTAAGGGATAAAAATTGGTCCTCTTGAAGATCAGAGTGGTCTGCTTTGTGCGGAACCAAAGGAAATGGGGGAGATCTTAAATAGGTTTTTTGCGTCTGTATTTACTAAGGAAGCTGGCATGAAATCTATGGAATTGAGGGAATCAAGTAGTGAGACCATGGAAACTGTACAGATTGAAAAGGAGGAGGTGCTTGCTGTCTTGAGGAAAATTAAAGTGGATAAATCCCCGGGACCTGACAGAGTGTTCCCTCGAATCTTGAAGGAGACTAGTGTTGAAATTACGGGGGCCCTAGCAGAAATATTTAAAATGTCACTGTCTACGGGTGAAGTGCCGGAGGATTGAAGAATGACTCATGTTGTTCCGTTGTTTAAAAAAGGATCGAAAAGTAATCCGGGAAATTATAGGCCGGTGAGTTTAACGTCAGTAGTAGGTAAGTTATTGGAGGGAGTACTAAGAGACAGAATCTACAAGCATTTGGATAGACAGGGGCTTATTAGGGAGAGTCAACATGGCTTTGTGCATGGTAGGTCATGTTTGACCAATCTGTTGGAGTTTTTCGAGGAGGTTACCGGGAAAGTGGATGAAGGGAAGGCAGTGGATATTGTCTACATGGACTTCAGTAAGGCCTTTGACAAGGTCCCGCATGGGAGGTTAGTTAGGAAAATTCAGTCGCTAGGTATACATGGAGAGGTGGTAAATTGGATTAGACATTGGCTCGATGGAAGAAACCAGAGAGTGGTGGTAGAGAATTGCTTCTCTGAGTGGAGGCCTGTGACTAGTGGTGTGCCACAGGGATCAGTGCTGGGTCCATTGTTATTTGTCATCTATATCAATGATCTGGATGATAATGTGGTAAATTGGATCAGCAAGTTTGCTGATGATACAAAGATTGGAGGTGTAGTAGACAGTGAGGAAGGTTTTCAGAGCCTGCAGAGGGACTTGGACCATCTGGAAAAATGGGCTGAAAAATGGCAGATGGAGTTTAATACTGACAAGTGTGAGGTATTGCACGTTGGAAGGACAAACCAATGTAGAACATACAGGGTTAATGGTAAGGCACTGAGGAGTGCAGTAGAACAGAGGGATCTGGGAATACAGATACAAAATTCCCTAAAAGTGTCGTCACAGGTAGATAGGGTCGTAAAGAGAGCTTTTGGTACATTGGCCTTTATTAATCGAAGTATTGAGTATAAGAGCTGGAATGTTATGATGAGGTTGTATAAGGCATTGGTGAGGCCGAATCTGGAGTATTGTGTTCAGTTTTGGTCACCAAATTACAGGAAGGATATAAATAAGGTTGAAAGAGTGCAGAGAAGGTTTACAAGGATGTTGCCGGGACTTGAGAAACTCAGTTACAGAGAAAGGTTGAATAGGTTAGGACTTATTCCCTGAAGCGTAGAAGAATGAGGGGAGATTTGATAGAGGTATATAAAATTATGATGGGTATAGATAGAGTGAATGCAAGCAGGCTTTTTCCACTGAGGCAAGGAGAGAAAAAAACCAGAGGACATGGGTTAAGGGTGAGGAGGGAAAAGTTTAAAGGGAACATTAGGGGGGGCTTCTTCACACAGAGAGTGGTGGGAGTATGGAATGAGCTGCCAGACGAGGTGGTAAATGCGGGTTCTTTTTTAACATTTAAGAATAAATTGGACAGATACATGGATGGGAGGTGTATGGAGGGATATGGTCCGTGTGCAGGTCAGTGGGACTAGGCAGAAAATGGTTCGGCACAGCCAAGAAGGGCCAAAGGGCCTGTTTCTGTGCTGTAGTTTCCATGGTTCTATGGCTGCCAGACGTTATTCATACCGTAACCCTTTCATTCCTGGAATCATTCTTGTGAATCTTCTCTGAACTCTCTCCAGTGTCAGTATATCCTTTCTAAAATAAGGAGTCCAAAACTGCACACAATATTCCCAAGTGTTGTCTCACGAGTGCCTTATAGAACCTTAACATCACACCCCTGCTCTTACATTCTATACCTCTAGAAATGAATGCCAACATTGCATTCGTCTTTTTCACCACTGACTCAACCTGGAGGTTAACCTTTAGAGTATCCTGCACAAGGGCTCCCAAGTCCCTTTGCATGTCGGCATTTTGAATTTTCTCCCCATCTAAATAATAGTCTGCCCATTTATTTCTACCACCAAAGTGCATGACCATACAATTTCCAACATTGTATTTCATTTGCCACTTCTCTGCCCATTCCCCTAAACTATCTGTCTTTCTGCAGGCTGTCTGTTTCCTCAACACTACCCGCTCCTCCACCTATCTTTGTATCATCGGCAAATTTAGCTACAAATCCATTAATCCCATAGTCCAAATCATTGACATACATTGTAAAAAGCAACAGTCCCAACACTGACCCCTGTGGAACTCCACTGGTAACCGGCAACCAGCCAGAATAGGATCCCTTTATTCCCACTCTCCGTTTTCTGCCAATCAGCCAATGCTCCACCCATGTTAGTAACTCCCTTGTAATTCCACGGGCTCTTATCTTGCTTAGCAGCCGCATGTGTGACATGTTGTCAAAGGCCTTCTGAAAACCCAAGAACACCATATCTACTGCATCTCCTTTGTCTACCCTGCTTGTAATTTCCTCAAAAAATTGCAGTAGGATAGTCAGGCAGGATTTTCCTTTCAGGAAACCATGCTGGCTTTGGCCTATCTTGTCATGTGCTTCCAGGTACTCCATAATCTCATCCCTAACAATCGATTCCAACAACTTCCCAAACCACTTATGTCAGGCTAACAGGTCTATAGTTTCCTTTCTGCTGCCTTCCACCCTCCTTAAATAGCGGAGTAACATTTGAAATTTTCCAGTCATTCAGTACAATGCCAGAATCTATCGATTCTTGAAAGATCATTGTTAATACCTCCGCAATCTCTTCAGCTACTTCCTTCAGAACCCGTGAGTGCATTCCATCAGGTCCAGGAGATTTATCCACCCTCAGACCATTAAGCTTCCTGAGCACCTTCTCAGTTGTAATTTTCACTGCACCTATTTCACTTCTCTGACACCCTTGAATGTCTGGTATACTGCAGATGTCTTCCACTGTGAAGACTGATGCAAAATACGCATTCAGTTCTTCTGTCATCTCTGCATCTCTCATTACAGTATCTCCAGTGTCATTTTCTATTGGTCCTATATTTACCTTCACTCTCCACATCCCGGCTGCTGTGTGGAGGCCTGTATATAACTGCCATTAGGGTCATTTTACCCTTGCCATTTCTTAACTCAACCCAAAGAGACTCTACACCTTCTGATCCTATGTCATCCCTTTCTAATGATTTAATATGATTTCTTATAAACAGGGCCACACAACCCCCTCTGCCTACTAACCTATCTTTCCGATACACCATATATGCTTGGACATTCAGCTCCCAATGGCAGCCATCCTTTAGCCAAGTTTCAGAGATGGCCACAACATCATACTTCCAATCTGTAGCTGAATTTCAAGATCATCCATTTTATTTGTTATGACAGTAAAGGTCAGATTAAGGCAAAGAAGTACAGATTTGAATAAATGACCACAGTAGAATTAGTGAGAATGTGGAAGAACTTGAGACAAAACAAAAGCAAAATACTGAATGTCTTGAAATCCTAAAATATAATCAGAATGCATTGAAAGCATTTAAAAACAATGAATTGGAAAGTTAAGATATGTATGGAGATTTGCAATTCAAGAAACAAGTGGGTGAGAAAAAAGAGAAATAAGTATGGTCTATGATAGGACGGAGCACAAGAAAAATGACAGTGAAATGTAAAAGGAAATGGTATTAAGAGAAATAAACAAAAGACTGGGAAATTTGGTGAGGGTAATTTGGAATGGCAAATGCATCCAAGCTTGACCCCTTGCTTAAGTATACCTATTTGAAAGTTGAACACTACCTTCCACTTGTATTGGATGTTATTGGAAAGTGCAGAAGAAAAAAACCTTTATTGTGGTAAAGGGAGAGAATTATTCTTACACTTGGGCAACTGGAAACTTGAATACAGTATTGGACTAGACTGGTATGCTTTGGATATATGGCACCAATTTGCTCTTAGTCTCCACACTGTAGTGGAGATTGTCTTGAGAGCAGCAAATGCAGAATGCTAACCTAGTTTCATTTGGAAACTATATTTGGAGCTCTTATTATTAAATACAAGAAAAGCCAAAGGGGAGATATTGCAATTCCTTAATCCAAAGCCAAGGGACAGAGAGATGATGTGCATTAGAGATGATCTACAAGTGAACCAGAATGTTAGGGAAGGAATCGTTCCCTTCATTATGCCATAAAGGAAGGGAGCGGTGAATGTATTTTTGTGAAGCATCACATTGGATTTGCCAAAAATATATGGAGTTTGAAGAGCAGGAAAGTTTTAAGAGATGCTCTCAAGGTGCAAATGAAGGAAATAGAAACAAAAGGATGAGGGACCTGCCAGCCACACAATGGTTTGCCTTCTTTTATTGAGGAGAAGGCAATTGACTTTAAGAAGGAGGCAGGTGAATGACTATTGACAGTATGTGTACCTGCATATGCATATGCTTGTAAATTAATGCATTGTAACTAGTATGAGAAGAAACCTAATTTTCTTAAGTTTACTTAAAAACAACTTGATGTTTTTCTTTTATATAGTTGTAAAACAAAACTTGCTGCTGCACTTGCTCGGTGTCGGATTAAAAATAATGCCATCTCCATAGACTTAATTCTTCCTGAATCTGTGAGAAATCAAGAAAAACGTGCTTCTTCTTTGCCACTGTATGCCTGGGTGAATTTATTAAAGACCAGGTAATATTTTATAATTCTGTGCTATTTACATTCTGTATTAGTGAAGATATACCTATACTTTGTTTTACTGATGGTAAATTAATATAAGACATTATACCCAACCTGCCTGCAAGTCCTGATGAAGGGTCTCAGTCCGAAACATTGACTGTTTACTCTTTCCCGTTGATGCTGCCAAGCCTGCTGAGTTCCTCCAGCATTTTGTGTGTGTTACTTTGATTTGTACTATGCATCCAAAGGTGTTGGTGGTGGCAATAAATTCTGCTAATTGATGGTCATTCGCTAACTACCAAATAGGAATAACTGGTAATTTTTCAGTGGTACCCTGAGCACCAAAGATTGTCTGGCAAACAATAACGTCATAGTTATTATATATCAAAAAGTAAGATTTCTGTGGGTATATGAAAATGTATTTTGCATGATAGAGCTTTATTTTACTTTATAAGCTTTTGATGCTGACCTAACTGTGCCCCATTGTGATTTGACAGTGTTGAAGATGTTACTGCTTTATTGGAGAGTAAAGGCTTTACCAAGGTGAAATGCACTAGTGATCTTGAGGGACTGTCCTTTTGTGAGGATCGACATTGTCAAGATGTGCTACTTTTTCCAGCTCAGCTAACATCAAAGCTTTATAACATGGAACTTGTTACCAATTACAAGATGATTATCCAAGTAAGAGGAGGAATTGAGGGCAGTTATAAAGAATTTAATATTAGCTTTAAAAATTCCTACTTATGACTAAATTGCAGAATTAATAATTTTTGTCTTGGGTTCTTATATATAAATGATTGTAATGATCCATTTCCATTTTTATTCTCTAGGATAAAAGTCGAAGCCTCGCACCACATTCTGTAAAGGTCTTAATGAACATGGACGATGATATTGTTGTTACGAATTCAGGCTCACGGATGACTGTTGCCCATATGTCTACTCTAATTAATCAGAGCTCTTCAAAAGTCTATGTTTGTGGAGTGAAGTCAGAATTGGAACAACATGAACTGAGGAACCTGTTTGAAAAAATGGGTTGTAAAAGTGTGTGTTTAAGTGGTTTAACTATTCATTATTCACTTTCTCTTTAATTCACAAATGAGATGTCGTTAGATGCAACACAAAAGTATTAACTGCAGATCACCAAAGTAGGATGTGTAAACTTTGCATTGAGGATCATGTTCAGGTCTGAGCAGCAGACTGAGACATAATTGTAGATGGCACATCCACAAGAATGTAGTGCTATCTTGTGAATGCTGTTGGAAGTGTACAGGGATGCCAAGCAATGTAGAGTTCTCGTTTGTTGCTCTTTTCGCAAACTTCACTATGTTTTAAGACCCAGGAAGGTGACAAATAGACCTTGATGTGAGAGCTCAGGCCTGCTTTAGTGTTGATTAAAGCACTTCATGTTACCTGGACTTCTGTCTTCTGGCTAAATTTCTTCTTCAGATTTCTTTTGGCATTAATCATCATCTTCCTTTGCTACTGATGTTCGCAGTTCCCAGATCTCCTACAAAATCATCCTTCCAACCCCACAGCATCCCTTACCCCATCCCTAACCCCATGATCTTTTCTCTGACTCGATGATCTCCTTCCTAACTTACTTCCTCCACCGTGGAAGGAATCATAAAAGAGGATCTTTTCTAACATAAATGAAGCCTTTGGGCTATAGGCCTTGTAGAAAGTCATAACCCTCACTTTAGCAGGTAAAGGCAAAGACCAAAATTTGTAATTGCTTGCATCAAACTATTGATTTTAGCAGTAATCACATTTCAAATGTTGAGTTCAAATGTCTGCATGATGATTGATAAAGGAGAATGTTCAATTCAGGTATAGTTTTCCAGCTTTATGAATTTATAACTTTCTAAGTGCCATTTTAATGCATCCAGTTTAATTGTGGAAGATAATTTAAACCAATTAATTTTCTTTTGAGGGTTTGAAAGACATGGCTTTTTTTTTTGACTATCTAATCCTACCCAATAATGGGGAAGAAGTTAAACAGCAAATATTTGAAAATTCAGTGGGTTGAAAAGCACTAAGTAAAGGCAAGCTTTAGAAAGATGAAGAATAAAAGCCAGAATAGATAATCCATTCCCTCACAACTGTCCTGAATTTATGAAAATATTTACCTCACTATAAAAGGGGAAAGGAGTGAAGGAAGGAATGTCAAGTTGAGGCCAGTTTCTTATTGAATGATGGAGCAGGTTCGCAGAACCATGTGCCAGCTCTTGATGTTATATCTTTATATGGTCACTTAATTTATGTTCATGTTACCTGGTTTCATGCTCTCCAAACAAAAGGAAGTGGCTTTTAGCAGCTGTCCCGCTAAATCAGATCAGATTTAGTATCACTCACTTATTATCACATGATGCATTTTGTTTTGTGGCAGTGTAAAGATATTAAATTACTATAAATTACAAAATAAATATTTTGCATAAAAAGAATATCTGGTATAGTTTAGTGAAATCTAGGATTTAAATTTATTTTTCATTCTCACCCCTAAGGACAACCCCTTCTTCTCAGGAATCAAATGTATTGTACCTATTTTGCACTCTCCAAGATAAGAATATCTTTTTGATTCAAAGACTAAAAATGCTCTCTGTAGTCTGTTTCACCTAAACTCTGAACAGTTGTAGCAAGACTTGAGTACAAGACTGCATTTTGTAACAACAGTCGTGCAATTTGCCTTCCTAATTGCCTGCTCTACCTGAATGTTAATATTTTGCATTTTGTGAATTTACCCACTCAAGTCCTTTTGTACATCAGCATGATTGTTGAAACTAGAACATTTCCAGTCATCTAACTAGATTGAATAACCTTGTATTTCCCATATTGTACTCCATCTGTTCCCTTCCTGCCCACTCACTTAACCTATTTAAAATCCTCCATCCTTTGTGTCATCTACACAACTCACTTTTCCAACTGGCTTTATATAGTCAGCAAATCTGGATCGGTCACACTCTGTCCTTTCAGCTCATTAGCTTATTATTATGTTGCTATTGATTCCTGTCGCATCCTAGGAGTAACAGCCAAGTAATCTTAAAAAAATTCCATTTTATATCCCACTCTTCATTTTTGATTAGCTTCCTACCCATATTAATGTACACTACTTCATAAATCTCATACAACATAACAATTTTTTAGGCAATACTTAATTTGTTATAGTTTTATATTTTCTAATACAGAAGAAATGCACCGAATATACTTGCAGATTTGCAATCAAAATGAAGTGTTTAAACATAAAATTAGCCAGATGGATACAGGCTTTTATTTTTATTTTACTTTAGAGACACAGCATGGAATAGGCCCTTCCGGCCCTTCGAGATATGCGGCTCAGCAACCCCCAACAACCCCAATCTAACCCTAACCTAATAGTGGGACAATTTTCAATGACCACTTAACGTCTTTGGACTGTGGGAGGAAACTGGAGCACTTGGAGTGAACCCACTCATTCCAGGGGAGGACATACAGAGGGCATTGGAGTTGAACTGTACTGTAATAGTGTTGCTCTAACTGCTGTGCTGCCATGGTGTGGCTTTGATCTCTTCAGTCTAGCTTCAAAGCAAGTTAAATCTGTAAGCAGGAAACACTCGTGATTTAAAAACTGTACTTGAAATAATTGGTCTATGATAGTGAATTTGTATTTAAAATGAGCACATTTTGAAACTTGATATCTTTGCAAAGTTATTTGGAAGTGGCAAAAGAAAACTGCATTGCTGCAATTGGGTCAGGTTTGAGGTGTAGAAAGAGCATAATGGTTGTAGCCTATTTTTTTCATGGAGAACTTGATGCATTCACTGTGAATATAAAAGTAAGTGTCCTAGTTCTCAGCTTTAGTATTCTCTTATCTTGAAAATGTAAAAACTGGAGAATTTCAAGGATAATTAGCAGAATATTGCATGAAAGGAAGCAAAATGTAGTTTCTTTGGTCAAGTAGAAGTGGCCTGAACTGTCTTGTCTGATTGCTTTACAGACATAAAGCTGATACCCCAGAGATTCACTGACATTGAACCTATAGATCCACGTTTACAAAAGGCTAAGGTTATTCTAATTGTGCCTCAATGTTCAGCATCTGGCATCAGCAATCCAGTGGAATTTATCTTAAATGAACGTGGAGGTAAAGTTAACCTATATATTGTGCACGGCTGTAATAACATTGTTATCATGCACTGGAGCACAAGCAATCAGTTGAAAAGATTGCAGGGAAGAAAAGAAGGAGTACTCATTTAACTGAATTCCCAATTCCAATCTTGCTGAAAAGGTAGGCAGATGGAAGCTGGATAAAATATCCCCCCGAGGTCCTTCTTGAATACAAGCATACAACAGCAATATTAACAGAGTGCAAACCTGGGCAGAAAAGATATATAATGGAGGACAGAAATGGCTGCATGGCAGCAATTTATGATTTTATAATGGCCAAAAGATCTCTAAGGCTCTATAACTTAACCAGATGGGTAACAGCTTTCCTTTTTAAATTATAGGTTGCTTTCCAATGAAGTTATTGAAGCAGATTGATTGCAGCTTTGCAGAAATCTCCAGACAACATATTTTATCAGGAAAAAACTCAATTTATACTATAAACAGATCTGAATTATTTTGGTTGTCCCAAGGCAGGGTTTTGGTTCAGTATTTTACTATGAATCTGGGATGCATGATAGGTACCTCCCCTGGATGCATCCTGGACAGCTCCTCAGAGGTCACCTCCTGGAAGGGCAAAACTATCAACCATTCAAAATGTCAAACATGCACAGCATTTCTACCCAAAAGATTTGCAGTCAGGATTTTTAATAAGTGCTCTTATCATAATGAACGCTATCAGTTCTTTCAATTAACCGTGAAGGATGATTACAGATTAAAGCTAATATCTTCATAGTATTATCTCTGTGATATAATATAAAGATAAACACAGGAGCTAATAATTCCTAAACAAGAGAACATGTGCAGAAGCTGGAATTCAAAGTAATACACACAAAATGCTGGAGGAACTCAGCAGGTCAGGCAGCATCTATGGAAGAGAGTAAACAGTTGACGTTTCAGGCCAAAGTCCTTTGTCTGACACCAACAACCATTCCAGAGGAAAACTGAACCTTCTGACTGTGTCTGCATGCTTTTATGCATTGATCGGCTGATTAGATATTTGCATTAATGGGTATGTGTAAAGTTGTATCTAATAAAGTGGCCGCTGAGTTTATTCTTGTATATCTGTGAAATAAAAATTCCTCTCTACAGATGCAACAACTTGAAGGAAATAAACTTGATAGATTCAGAAGCAGTCTGGGAACATCACACCTGACTGTGAGAAGAATTACAAAACTTTGAGAACTGTAAAGAAAACTGCCTATCTTTCCAAGCCCAGAGGATTGCTATGCATGATTCAGTTAACAACTGTACATTTACAGTAAATGGAAAAGGAGTACCAACTTGACTGCTTGCTAAATCACAGTTACACTGAGAGAAGCCCCAGAGAATCAAAAGAAGATGCAAAAGCTTGGAAATAGATAACTGAGAACACTGTCTTGACAAAAAAATGGCTGGGTGACTGTTGTCACATCAAAGGTAACTGCAAATCAGATTCACAGTAACTACTCAGCAGCTCACATAGAAGAAACACAGAACAACCTGATTGCTGCATTGTACTGTCTGATTTGTATTCACCCTAAATTGGCCATTCCTTGTGGAAGGAACTTACAGTCAGCACAAGTCCACTAAAGGAGAGTTTCACCGTTTGGTTTCTAAGGGACCAGGGCTCGCAGTCTCAAAGATAAGGTGTTGCCCACATAGGACTGTGATTAAAAAGAAGTTTTATTATTGAGAAGGAAGTGAATCTTTGGAATTCTTCGTCTGGGAGAATTGTGGAGGTTCAGTCATTGAATTTATTCAAGATACATTGCTAGATTTGTTGAAATTAAGGAATCAGGGACATGGGGTTAATGCAGCAATGTGTGCTCAAATAGCTCTGCTCAAAGTCAAGAGAAAAAATTAAAAAAAAACACAACGCCATTCTCTGTAGGATCACAATTTCTAAGCAGGAAGCACATCCACACAGCTGAGGATGTTTAGGTAACAGAGAGCAAATTGGAGTCATCCTAATGGTACTTGCAAAATCAGCACAGCTTGTCTTAAAGCCATCCTCTTTCCTTGCCTATCTGCACACTTTGATATGAAGTTCTTTGATATAAGAAAGAAAGTGGCCGGTAACAATGACCAGCCAGCAAAAGAATCTGATGACTGGTACCTTTTTTATAGTTATCAACTAATATACTATTATGAAAAAGCATTTTGTCTTTTATTATTACACCTACAGAATCGATAAGAACTACAGTCCCGCAAAAAGATTTAGAAAGATTAGGTGACAAAGCTATTAAGTGGACTTGGTGAAGAATTGCCCACAGTTCTTCAGTGATGAGTTAGCATCTGTCTCCAATTACAAATTCCATATATGGAAGTGCCTGACAAGATCGAAACAAGGCTTGGAAAATGCAATTATGGGTCTCTAAGCAATTGACCATTGTGTACGTTAAGAGAACAAGCCGTAGAATATCTCCTGTGATGCTCTGTATCACTGCATCAGAGGTAGAAGTGATGGTTTGTTTGGGATATCAGGAGAGGAGCTTAAAAAATGTACCGAAGAGTTTATGATTCATGGTGTGAATTTCTTGATGAAGAAAAGACATCGTCACTAATTTTTCTCATAGATCCTCCTCATTGTAAATTAGTTAAGAAATTGAACTATTAATGTAAGATATCCTGAGATAACTTTTGTTAGCAGTTATCAGAAACAGACTTTCCTCAATTTTATTGATGGCCCAGGTGTTTTACTTCTGTTAAAATTCCCGAATGAATACTTGAAAGCAATGATAGTAACCCTTGACTGCTGGCAAAATCCAGGACGGAGGCGTTTTTTGCTGTCAAAGGTTTTTTGGCCATACCATCTGATGAAGTTCCATAGCCATGCTGATTTCACCATTTAAGGATCTGGATTTGTTTAGCAGCAAAACAGCTTCAGAGGCATTAGGTGTTTCAGTGCTGTGAGTGGGTTTATGTGAGATTCAGGTGCAGTGACAACCTTCTAGATTTGTTTCAGGATGTTATAAGAGACAACATCATTTATCCCTTTCGTGCTTCTTCACTATGTTATTGATATTTTTTTGTTAATGTATCTTCCATCTGTTTTTACCTCTAGATACAACTCTGTTGCAGGAGCTTTCTCAGGAAAAAGTATCAGAAGAGAAACTCAAATCACTGGCTCAAAAACAAGCAGAGGACTTGATGCATGCTATTAGATGTAAGCTGAAGAATGGTATAGAAAGTGAAATGAGAATTAATCCCTCTGGGAATAATATTTGTTTAGAATGGTCAGAATTCACTAGTGGTCTCTGCTTCTAGCGTGGCCCAGGGTGATAATGCTGCATTTGAAGATTATATATTTCAGTTTCTCATTCAGGACAAGCAGAAATTAGATTAAAAAATAGAAATTAAAATAGATGCTTTAAACCAATTAAATCATTTAAACCAATGTAATTAAATTAAAACCCACTTTACTTGTGCCAGGTTACCTTCCACTATTTAGCTAGATCATTGCTAATATTTTACTTAAGTGCCATTTTCCTACATCAATTCCATCTTATCATCTTAATGTCTACCTGTCCTTATCCTGACTATACCTGGCAACTGAGCTTCTATGAGATACGTAAAAGACTAGCTGCGGGAAATTTGGAGTAAAACACAAAACACTGGAAGAACTACACTCTGCCCCTTCTCCCCTCCCCCACCCACCTTTTTACATTGGCTATCTCGCTTCTTTCTTTCCAGTTCTGATGAAGAGTCTTCACCCATTTCCTTTCATAAATGCTGTCTGATCCACTGAGTTCCTGCAGCATGTTGTATTTTGCAATTGCGTTTTTATAGCCCCATTGGTCAAAGATTTACTACCCTCTATGTGAAGAAATTTCATCTCATCTGTCATTAATAGCCAGCCCCTGCGAGACTGTGGCCCTTAGTTCAATACGCCTGTCAGTGAAAGCATCATTCCTGGATCTGACATGTTAAGCCCTGTAAGAATTTTACATGGTTCAGTGAAACTACCTCTCATTTTCATGAACTTATAAATATTGGCCCAATTTGCTTAACCCCTTTAATGGCACAATACCACACTCTATTCTGTGAATGAATCTGATAAACCTTTAAACACAAGAGATTTGCAGATGCTGTAAATTCAGAGTAACACATACATACCATTTAAAAAGGTCAGGCAGCATCTACAGAAAGGAATAAACAATTGATGTTTCAGGCCGAGATTCTTCATTACGAGTGGAAAGGAAGAAGCCAGAATAAGAGGGTGACCTGAAACACAGACTGTTTATTTCTTTTCATAGATGCTGCTGGATGTGCTGAGTTCCTCCAGCATTTTGTATGTGTTACTCTGGTAAATTGTTCCTGCATCATTCCACTGCAAGTAGATTGTTGCTTGGTTAGGGAGATTTGATCCGCACATAATATTTCACCTGTGATTTCACTAGGGCCAGACTTAAAAAGCAAGCAGGCCCTATAAAAAGAAGTTTTAAGTGGAGCGGTCATTGCATGAGTGAGGAACTGAGACTTTGGTTCAAGAAGCAGAAATCTGAGGTTTCTGTCGAGTTTCTGTTTCTAGCTGAAATAGTGAAAATGGATCCCAGGATAGTGGTGTGCTCTTCTTGTGAATGTGGGAAATCTGGGAAACCTCCAATGTAGCTGATAGCTACATCTGCGAGAGGTGCATCTGGAAGCAGCTCCTTATAGAGCCTGTTGGGGAACTGGAACTGGATTAATAACAGATCATTCAAAAAATGTGGAGTTCTTAGATAGGTTCAACAGTGAGGCAGGTGGCGAATAGGCAGATAGTGCAGAGTACTCCTGTGGCCATTCCTTTCAATAACTAGTGTGCTGCTTTGGGTACTGTTGGAAGGGAACAGCCAGATCTCTGGCACTGAGTCTGGCTCTCTGGCTCAGAGGAGAATAGTGGTGATAGTTAGGGAAACATTCAGAAGACTCTGTGGACATTTAAAAGACTCCTAAATGGTATATTGTCTCCAATGTGCCAGACTCCTATACCTACCAACGACATAGATAGGAAAAGGAGTGAGGTTGTAAATAGTGAATATAGGGAACTGGGGAGGAAGGATCATTGGTATTCTTCTGGGGAAGGTGTGCAATGTATAAGAGGATGGATTACACCTCAGCTCAATGGGGACCAATATCATTGTGGGCAGGTTTACCAGAACTGTTGGCAAGAGTTAAACTATTGGGGAGAGGATGGGAGCCAGAGTGATAGGTCAGAGCAACACTCACAACACGCTGGAGGAACTCAGCAGGTCGGGCAGCATCCATGGAAAAAATCGGTCCTGACGAAGGGTTCCGGCCCGAAACATCGACCGATCTTTTCCACGGATGCTGCCTGACCTGCTGAATTCCTCCAGCGTGTTGTGAGTGTTGCTTTGACCCCAGCATCTGCAGATTATTTTGTGTTTGTGATAGGTCACAGGATGAAACAGTTGGTGCAGCGGTAGATGCAACATGTAAAGGAACTGTAAGGAAGAGTTGAAAATGTAAATATTTGTAGTAGGCTTGACATGCAGAAATGTTTCCCTCAGGCTGGAGATTCAACTATCAGTATCACAACCTTACAATAAGGGGTGAACCAGTTAAGACTGAGATGAAGAGAAATTTCTTCATGCAGAGGGTAATAAATTTTTGTAATTCTCTTCTCTGGGATATTGTAGGGACCCAGCCACTTAGGTCATTCAAGATGGAAATAGATTTTTGGCTAGTAAGGCAATGGGTGGACACAGAAAGGGGAAATTGAGGTAGAAAACAGCTATAGTCTTGATGAATTACAGAGCACACTCAAAGGACTAAATGGCCTACTCCTGCCCCTGTACCTTGTATTCTTTCCTTCTCATGTTTTTAACTAACTGTATTTGAACAACAATGGATATTTGTCCGAAGGGCATTTGTGAACCAATTGTGTGTTTTTTTAACATTCTAATATAGAACTAGGCTTTACATCACTAAATTCATTGGATTTAATTTCAAGGTAAACTGACAACCTTTAGGTTGCTGATCCTTTGTAGTGATCAATATAAAACCATACTTTAACAAGTAAATCAGGATACTGTTTACTTGTATAGCAACAATTCAAAAACAAAGCTACCTTTTAAATGGTAATTGAAACACTAGCAATTAAAAATTACTTCCTTGCATCTTCATTTTTGACAGAAAGTTTTCTGTACTTGTTTATTATTGTAAATAGAAAACAAGTTTTCGGTGCATTGTTTTCTTTCCTTTGAACAAGAATTGAAATGTTTTGCTCTACACCTGTTTGAAAAAATGGTTTTTCTGCACTAATATTCAAGACTTAATTTGCCCAAATATCTAAGATAGTTATTTAGTAAAATTAATTTTTTATAGCTGTTATATTTAATGCCTTCAAAGGCATTGTGACATTTTTATTGTACACCATTTTGAATGTGGCCATGTTTTGTGGCTGGAATTTCTGATAAGGCACACAGAGGTAATATAAGTGTCAAACTGCAGACTTTGGGTCGTTAATCAGGGTGCTTGGAATCAGATTCTGTGTTTGTTTTATTGTCTGTATAAGCTGTTCCATTTTATCATGTGCCAGCTCTTGATTGATGATAGTTATTGCAGTTTGTGTAGTCTGCAGGAAGAAAACAGAAATTAGTTTTCTGTTTTGAGAGGAAAAATTTATGTCATGCATTTTAACATCCTTGTTATAAGCATAACTAACAAGGATCCCAAAAAAAAAGAAAGCATTTTGTTTCTTTTATGTATTCACAGTACTGGGTTTTGTTGTTGGTTATTCATTGACAGCATCATTTTTAACTTTTAGGCAATTGGTATACTTCACATTTGTACCCATGACTCTGAATTCTGGGATCTTCATGGGTAAAATTAATATTTTCTAGCCTCTGTCTTGTATGTGACTTTAGAAAAGATGCTCTCTGTAAACTTAATAAAGTGAAAAATCTTAGCAATTATGCTTTTTACAGAGATACTAGTGCCCGTATGTAAAAGACAAATATAAGAATACTATAGCAATGGTTCTTGCATTCAAGAAACAAATTGACAATGGTTACAAAATTGCAGCAAGTGATACTTGAAATAATTTTATAGATATACAAGTTAAATTAACAACTCCATAATTGTTATCCTTGAGGAAACATCTTCCTAGAATTGGGCGCAGTTAAGAAAATCAAAGTGTTTGTACAGGCAAAGTAAGATTTTAGAATCTTTTTTTTAAAAGCTACCATTCAAATGACCATGTTGTGTTAAGTGTAGCCTCATAGATGTTGTTTCTTTTAGAATGTCTTTACCTTCTGAATGAGACTAATTGTAATACAGAAAGAAAAAAATATTGATTTATGTACTCCTGAGTACTGTATTTTCATCACATTTTGCCTGTCTTCATTATTAACATGAAATCTGGATGGTGCATGCCATGATCTTGGTATAAATGTCAAAATACAAAACTGCAGCAATGACGTGAGAGTGGATGTGGAGTATCATCAAGATACAAGTAAAAATACAAGTTAAAATAGGTAATTAATTTGGCAAATCAATGTGTTTTGTTTTTACGTGAATTTAAACATGTGCATCGTTCAATAGTTCCTAAAGTCCAGGCCATTGTGTATTCTACATGCTCAATTTACCCTGAGGAAAATGAAGAAGTAGTGAAACCAGTATTGGGAAAGAAACTAGAAGGAAGCAAAGTCCAATCTTACAGGTACATTAAGCATGAAATATCTCTTACATGCGTACAAATTTAAATATTATGCTATTACAAAAATAATCTACATCTGTTTTTCACTGTTTATTTATAAGTTCTCAGTAATTTATTTAATCATTATTGAAGGCCCATGGAAAAAACTGAGTTTATGTAGTTTTCATTACAATCATTGGTAGGTATTCAGTTTCTGAAGAGACATCCTTGGCATTGTTCCATATGATAATTAGCAAATTTCCAAGCTGTTCTGAGAAATATTTTAAGAGTCCCATTTCAATTCTTGTGTTTTCAAGTAAGACTCTAGCCAGTGTGCATCTTACATGGCCTATAGACAGTGTTAAATATTGCCCAGAATCTCCTAACAAGGACAAATTTAGTTTGGCCATATGCCTCTTTTTCAGTCTACTTCCAAATGATTGCCTTTAAGTAGCACTTGATCTGTTATTGAATTGATTGGCTCTTACAAGGCCCTTTAGGTGGAATTTGCCACAACAGGAAGTTTCCAAAATAAATATGAGATCATCAAATGACAATACTGAAGATTACAAAGGGAAATATTTTAATTGCTTTCCTTCAGGAAAGTTGACACAGCTACAGAGTTTTAACAGCTTGGGAGGTTCATCAAGTCCAAATTATTGCTTAACAGAATATTCACCTGATCTACACCCCTCATAATTTTGATATCTCTATAAGATGATCCCTCATTTTCCTACACTCCACAGAAAATAATTCTAACCTATTCAACCTTTCCCTATCACTCAGGTCCTCAATTCTTGGCAACATCCATAGAAATTTTCTTTGTACTTTTTCAAGCTTATTGGTAACTTTACTGTAGGTAGGTAACCAGAACTGCATAGTCAAATTTGACTTCTTCACTGTTTTATAACTTCAACATAACATCCCAAATCTTGTACTCAGTGCTCTATTTTATGAAGGCCAATGTGCCAAAAGTTCTCTTTATGACACTATCTACAGGAAAGATTCTAGCATGGATAAAGCATGATTGGCAGGAGGCAAAGAGTGAGAATAAAGGGAGCCTTTTCTGGTTGGTTACCAGTGATGTGGTGTTCCACTGGTCGGTGTTGGGACCAATTCTTTTTATGTT
This sequence comes from Mobula hypostoma, assembly GCF_963921235.1. Lineage (NCBI taxonomy): Eukaryota > Metazoa > Chordata > Chondrichthyes > Myliobatiformes > Myliobatidae > Mobula > Mobula hypostoma. The sequence continues at coordinate 68,727,394 of NC_086099.1, read as the reverse complement.
ATATATCAATGATTTGCATGATGGAATTGATGGCTTTGTGGCGAAGTTTGCAGATGCTATGAAGACAGGTGGAGGGGCAGGTAGTTTTGAGGAAGTAGAGAGGTTACAGAAAGACTTAGATTAGGAGAACGGGCAAAGAAATGGCAGAGGGATTACAGTGTCGGGAAGTGTAAGGTCATGCACTTTGGCAGAGGAAATGAAAGGGTTGACTATTTTCTAAATGGAAAGAAAATACAACAAAACTGAGGTGCAAAGGGACTTAGGAGTCCTTGTGCAAGATTCCCTAAAGGTTAATTTGCAGGTTGGACCTGTGGTGAAGAGGACAAGTGCAATGTTAGCATTCATTTCAAGAAGACGAGAGTATAAAAGCAAGGAAGTAATGCTGAGACTTTACAAATCACTGGTGAGGCCTCTCTTGGAGTATTGAGAGCAGTTTTGAGGCCCTTTATCTTAGAAAGGATGGGCTGAAACTGGAGAAGCTTCAGAGGAGGTTCACGAAAATGATTCCAGGATTGAATGGCTTGTCATATGAAGAGTATTTGATGTCTCTGGGCCTGTATTGACTACAATTCAGAAAAATAAGAGGTGGCCTCATTGAAACATATTGAATGGTGAAAGGTCTTGATAGAGTAGATGTTTCCTTTGGTGGGGGGTCTAGGACTAGAGGACACAGCCTCAGAATAGAGGGGCATCATTTTAGAATGGAGATGGAGAGTAATTTCTTTAGACAGAGAGTGATGAATCTGTGGAATTCTTTGTCACAGGCAGCTGTGGAGTCAAGTCTTTATGTGTATTTAAGGCAGAGATTGATAGATTCTTGAATGGTCAGGGCATGAAGGGATTCAGGCAGAAGGTGGGAGATTGGGTCTGAGAGGAAAATTGGATCAGCCATGATGAAATGGCAGAGCCGACACAATGAGTCAAATGGCCTAATTCTGCTCCTGTATCTAATGATCTTATGGTCTAGTTCCATAAGCCAAACTGTAAAGATTCTAATCTAAACATTAATCCATTAAAATTGTGTGCAGGAAAGTAAGGTATCTCCAGAATTTATTTTGGAAAATATAGTTTTGCAACACTTAGTTATATTCCTTTTAACACATATTAATTAATTGCTAACTATTGAGAAACCAGATCTGAGAAGTAGCCAGATCTGACAGGATGTGGCACTCTGCCATGCCCTCCAAAATTGTCCAAACCAATATTCTGTCAACCAGAAATATTTCAAGGGTTACTTAAAAACTACTAAAGCCATTACAAATTTCAAGTATTTTATCTAAAAATATTATTTGCTTGGACCCCAAGATCAGTTCTCCTTTGAAATTCCTTTAAGAAAGAAAATGCTTGAGTGGTTGGAATTACTATATGAGGGGTGATTGATAAGTTTGTGGCCTAAGGTGGAAGGGGTCAATTTTAGAAAACCTAGCATATTTATTTTGCAACATAGTCCCCTCCTACATGTACACACTTAGTACAGTGGTTGTGGAGCATACGGATCCCTTCTTTGTAGAAGTCGGCGTCTTGAACCTCCAGAAAGCGGTCCACAGCAGGGGTGATTCATAAGTTCATGGCCTAAGGTAGAAGGAGATGAGTTATTAATTTCAAACTTTCTGCATAGTCACTCAAAGGGGTGAACTGCACGTGCATGTAACGAGAGTGCTATAACTCATCTCCTTCTACCGTAGGCCACGAACTTATCAATCACTCCTGCTATGGATCACTTTCTGGAGGTCCAAGACACCGACTTCTGCAAAGAACGAATCCATATGCTCCATGACTGCTGGACTAAGTGTGTAAATGTAGGAGGGGACTATATTGAAAAATAAATGTGCTAGGTTTTCTAAAATTGACTCCTTCTACCCTAGGCTACGAACTTATCAATCACCCCTCATAACTTTGTTCCACTTGCTAGGTGTGGGTTCTAATGTTGGAACACTTCTGTAAAACTCCAAACACAAGTTCATAACTCATTGTTTCATATTTGCATGAAAATCCCAACCAAAGTTGTCATGAACTGCTTGGGGAAGTGCTGACAATTAAGTAATCAGGTTATTAAATCGGTGCATAACTCTAGACTTTTTCTTGAAATCTACAGTGTTTCCAATAATCATTTATACTCTGTGAAAGCTGAAACATTTTTCTGTGGACTGACATGGTGAAATAGTGTCACGACACAGGAGTTAGAACCAATACTTACTCGTTTCATTCCAGGTCAATCTGCTTGATCAATTTTACTATATTTTAGTTTTCAAAGATTCACTATGGATGTACTGTCTTAACACAAGCTTTGACTTCACTTATTTCTGTTTCTTGCAGGCTTAGTGCTCCTGTTATTCCTTTGTGTTGTCCAGCAGAGATAACTTGTGCTTCAGATAAATTCTTAAAGATTCAACCATCAGAACAAGTCAATGGCTGTTTTATTGCTGTATTAACTCGAGAGGTAGGTTACATAGTTAGGTGTAGGTAAATTATTTTTTTTTATCTTTGTCTCAGCTGCAATTCATATTCAGATATGGTAAGCAGGTACTGTTGAATTAAGGAATTAAACAGCTTTGTAAATGCAACAAGAGGAATGTCATAATGATCCTTTGCAAATCACTGGTTACGTTACAGAAGTATGTTGGGGGTAGCATGGATAATAGATGAGGTAAAAATAGATATAGGAGCATTGCAAAGGCTGAGTCTGCTTTTAGTAAATATGGCACCTGACCTAAATGTGAGGCATCATAGCTTTGAATAAAGTGGGGATGGAAACCGTAGAAGCATTTGCCATAAATTTTTCAATCCCCTTTAGACACTAGACGTGAAAAATTTAGAAACATGTTACAGTCTCAAAATAACAGGTCAGGCATTGAGAGTCAAGGCTAGAAGAAATTTCTTCATCTGACAATTTATTATCTGAAGACTCACTTACTATTTATTGGAGACAGGGACTGATAAATTTTTGGATACGGAAGCAATTAAAGGATACTGCTTTGGTGCAGGAGGTAGTACTGAAGTCAGTCACCGTCTTCTTGAATGATGGAGCAAATCTGAGGAACCATATGGGTTTTTACTGCTTCTATTTATTATATTGTGATGGAAGAATTCATTGTATATTCAAATTATTGTTACACCAATGATTTTTGAGTGCCTTTTATGATTTGAACAGTATACTGGCACAGAATTAATTTAATTAGCCGGAATCAGCTAACTATGACAGCAAACACGAGGAAATCTGCAGATGCTGGAATTTCAAGCAACACACATAAAAGTTGCTGGTGAACGCAGCAGGCCAGGCAGCATCTCTAGGAAGAGGTACAGTCGATGTTTCAGGCCAAGACCCTTCGTCAGGACTAACTGAAAGAAGAGCTAGTAAGAGATTTGAAAGGGGGAGGGGGAGGGGGAGATCCAAAATGATAGGAGAAGACAGGAGGGGGAGGGATGGAGCCAAGAGCTGGACAGTTGTTTGGCAAAAGGGATATGAGAGGATCATGGGACAGGAGGCCTTATATTCACCACACTCAGGTTGGAGGAACACCTTATATTCCGTCTGGGTAGCCTCCAACCTGATGGCATGAACATTGACTTCTCTAACTTCCGGGTTAATGCCCCACCTCCCCCTCGTACCCCACCCGTTATTTATTAATTATTGTGTGTGTGTGTGTGTGTGTGTGTATGTATGTATGTGTGTATATATATATATGCTTTTTTTCTCTCTCTCCTTTTTCTCCCTCTGTCCCTCTCACTATACTCCTTGCCATCCCCTGGGCTTCCCCCTCCCCCTTTCTTTTTCCCTAGGCCTCCCGTCCCTTGATCCATAATCAGCACAGGCTAGAATTTCGTAACTGCCTACATTCTGTAGATGGTGACAGCAAATAGTGGAAATACTCAGCACACTAGTCAGCAACTACAAAGAAAATGAGTTAATATTTTTTCTGATAAAGGTCATTGACCTGAAATACGAAATGTTTCTTTTTACAGATGCTGCCTGACTGAGAATTTCCAGAATTTTTTGTTTTTGTTGCAGATTTTATTTCAGATTTCTATATGTTTTTGCTTCACAGTTACAGTATGACTCAGAGATCTGAGCACAGAACACAAAGGTGGGAATCAAAGGTCAACGTTGTTTCTCTCTCTTCCTTGCTACCTGACCCACTGATTATCCTCAACATTTTCTCTTTTTTCATTTTAGGTTTGCAGCAGCTGCAGTTTTTATATCATTTACAGAGCTAGCTAGTAACTAACTCAGTAGGTGGATAGGCAACAAGGGGCTTTACCTATTAACTAACCTATCCAGGTTACAAGAGGTTTCAGTAACATAAATATCATCTGCTCTGATTAGATCATACTGATATTTAAAAGATAATTTGGAGCATCTAGTGCATTGATAAAGTCTACTTGCTCATTGGTAGATATTTTCATTATGTGTTCTTAGCATGTCACTGAATGCTTTTGTTTATTTTAAGTCACTCTGATAGAGGCATGGTAGGTCTTCTGTTTTGATCTATTGCAATGCTTATGTCCCTGAAGTGCTTCTACAAAGATGTTTGATAGGAAGCAGAAGCTTTTGACCAAGTGATAATGAATGAACAGTAGAAGAAAATCTGGAGGTGTTGGAAGTCCAAAGCAACACAGCAGGCCAGGCAGCATCTAGGGAAAAGTGTAAACAGTAAACGTAAGGGTAAACGTGTCAGGCCGAGTCCCCTCATTGGGACCGAAGGGGAGAAGTCAGAGTAAGAAGGTGGGGGGGGGAGGAAGAAATAGAAGATGGCAGGTGATAGGTGAAACTGGGAGAGGAGGAAGGGTGAAGTAAAGAGCTGGGAAGTTGATAGGAGAAAGAGATTCAGGGCTGGAGGAGCAGGAGTCTGATGGGAGAGGACAAGACCATGGATGAAAAGGAAGGGGGAACAGCCCCAGAGGGAGGTGATGGGTAAGTAAGGAGATAAGGTGAGTGAGGGAAATAGGAATAGGGAATTACCAGAATTTAGAGAAATTGATGTTCATGCCTTCAGATTAGAGGCTACCCAGACGGAATATAAGGTGTTGCTCCTCCAACCTGAGTGTGGCCTCATTGTGGCAGTAGAGGAGGTCATGGACTGATGAAGATGAATTGGAATGGGAATGGGAAGTGGAATGGGAATGGGAAGTAGAATTGGAATGGGTGGCCACTGGGAGATTTCACTTTTTGTGGCAGACAGAGTGAAGTTGCTTAGTGAAGCGATCTCCCAATCTACATCAGGTCTCATTGATATAAAGGAGGCCCGAACAATATGAAAGTGCAATAAGTGGGTTTGTATTTTAAAAGGTAACTTGCAGGTAATGGTGTTTCTTGACCTTTGTTTCCAGGGGTATTGTGTTTGTGAAAGAAAATTTGCCAGAAACTAACTTGACCATTGAGGGATCTAATAACTGTAATTTTGTTAATTTAAAGCGAGACCCCTCAGCTGCGGTATCTGTAAAGGATGTTTTGGCTCGAGCAGCAGCAAAGGGGTTACTGGAAGGCGTTGAGGTGGCCAAAACTCGTAAAAAGGAAGAAAAGAGAAAGAAAAACAAAGTATTTACACCAAAAACTGGATCTTTTAGTGGAACTCAGTCAAAGATCACTGAATTCTTAAATGAACTGAAGTCAGTTCCAGATAGTGCAAATTCTCCAGCAAGCCAGGCATTAAACTCCCCAGCGAACCAGACATTATCCAGAACCGTAAACAGTGGAACTGGGTCAAATATCAAGTTACCCCAAAAGATATCCATTCCTGCATTACCTGATAAAGTGAAAAGGAATATTAGTAATGTATCTTCAATAGGAAGGTTGTCAAGTAGAAAATCAAGCTCATCTGGATCAAAACAAGAGTTGAAGTTGGTGTTAAAGCCATTTGAGATGATGCTTCCTCCAGTCACAGTACGATATCTCAATTCACCTAAGGTTTCAAACCATGGTTACAATCAACCTTACTTCTTCCAGTACCAAGGACTAACTAGTCAGCCACCATTCCCATATTCACACAACTCATTTGTGACTTCGCTTGGTGTGAAAAAGCAACGCGATCAAGGTATGTCCTTCTCCCGTAGGCAACCACGCCCTTGGCTCTAAGGTAAATCATGAACTGTAGCAAAGATGCTTTAAAATTTGAATTGCATACTGCCTTGGCTAAGTAATATAAATGATTTTAAAATGACATGTTGCTTAAACATTAGAACATTGTGAAATCTTTAATTTCAACACCACGCAAATAGCAATCTGGAGACTCACTGACTGTTTTTAAAAAAAGAGTTCAGAAAAAGCGAACAATCATACAAAATTTTTGTATGCAGCATTGCTACAATGCAACTGTTGAAATTTCCCAAGATAAAGTACTGCAGAACAGTTACCTCAGTTGAAGCAATAGATAAAATATAGTCGGCAAAACCCAGAACAAACCCTTTGAAAAGGTTCTTAAATAAGCATGCGTTCTCATTGTAATTATTTACATTCTTAAAATTAAATTATATACTGTGATTGGATGTTCAAACCAGTTACTAAGAATCATAATAACTTGATTCATGTCAAACCTACTTGATCTTTCTTTCCTACATTGTTTGATGATGTGTATTAATAACTGAACAATTAAAATGGGACTGTACGCAGCTCCCATAGAGAAGGCAGGGGAAAATGTATCTGCGACATAAAAATATTTATAGAGAAAAAAATTTCTCTGGAAGGGGTTTTCCCTAACACTCTCCCTCAAATAATTATCTTAGAAAAGACTGTCAGTCTTAAATGGATGACCAAATGATCTTGATTTATGTATAGCACATGCTACAGTGAGCTATCTGAAGAGCCTCCTGGGAATTAAAAAGAAACACCTCATTAACACAGCAACAATATAGGTATTAACAGATCAGTTTTGCTTTTTCTGTCCCTTCTATCCTGGTCTATTTTTCAAATTGAAAGTCTTAGAAGGGCTGGTAGGGAAAAATAAAGTCATTGCTGCAAAATCTGCTGTCCAAATAGGAATTTGTCTTAATGCAGGTTATTTTAACGACTGGAGATTCCTCCCATTGTTTGGTAATATATCAGACAATCATCTGGATTGTGCAGAATCTAGCCATCTGCTTGCACTTGCTTCCATGTGCTTTCCCTACAGCCACACTTTTGTGCCCTGTAGGATTGAATGAGCTGGAGATCAGCTTACAGTGACCATACCTTGAGGCAGGGACATCACGAGCTACCCCCAATGGAATTGCAAGGAAAAGCTTCATATTAGTTAGGCCAACTTTTAATACTTTAAATTGTCTTGGATGCTGTAGAATTATATTGCAATAATTTACATTTATATCAAACATACATTTTCAAAACGAATGTTACAAAATTAATTAAGATGATTTGCTTTTCCTTTCATATTACGAAATCAAAACATTGAAATGAAACAAAGTGCTGGAAATATTCAGCAGGCCAGGTATAGTGAGGTAGATAACCTACAGAATTTTGTTTTTGTAATGCAGATGCTAGCTGGTCTGTCATCATTTCCAGCATTTTCTGGTTTTACTCTCATCCCAACATGTAGGCAATATCTAAACCCATCTCGGCATCTTTGCTGAATAATATCCTATCCTGTGTAAACCCTTCCTGTGAGTGAGCTAACTTGTATAATGATCATTCAGATGGGTTACTTAAAGCTTGTAAAGCAGCTGAAGAGATTCTTTCATCAAATTAAGTAGTGTCAATGACTTTCCCTTATTACAATAATAGCTTTATAAAATCACTTATCTGGGGTAAAGGTCAGTCACTGCCAAAATGATAAAGAACTAAGGCAGTTATTTGCCTCATACATTTGTTTCATTTCCAGCACTGCATCACTACTGAGACTTTTTGCTAGGTTGGTTGTCATTTTTATAATGGTTGACAAAAGAAAATCCTGAGGTTTGAGATACGTGAGGTCTGTAGGAATTTCTTCCCAATGAAATGTTTTATTCTATATCCTAGGAATATTCAATTTTTAGGCCTGTTTTGCATTTGAATTTAGATGTAAAATCTTTAATTTCTCTTGGGACTGACATTTTAACCTACAGGAACTCATACTCTTCTAGTGCCTCACTAATCTTTTAATGGAAATTCATTTATATCCCCTATCATTATTACCCCATTTGTTTTTTATGTTCATAAGCTTTTCTTGCAAGAAATTAAACCATTAAAGTATTTAATCCTTGTAACAAACTTTAAAAAACATACTTTTGAAAGAATTTGAAGTTTATGAAATGTTTATTTAATCAAACGTAATGTTAGGTAAAAATAGGTTTCCTGGGCGACAGTACCTTGTCTGATTCAGGGCAGAATATGATCAGCACATCACATTTTATTCGCTGCACTTTAGATCTGCCATAATTTGTGAAATAAATCAAATCAAGAATACTATAATGGTTATTAAATGCTTGTACTTATTTGCAAGTACCTTCAAATTACTGCAGCTCAACATGCAAACATATAGGAACATATTTCTTTTAAAAGCTTTGATGTTAAGTATTTAACTTGAAAAGAATCCAATAAAATTACCATAAAGTTAATGAGGTGTAAATAAAATTAGTTTAGTCCTGAACAACTGAGATCAATGGGAGCTTGAAGAGTGTAAAGAAAACGGCAGGTGACATTGCCATCCCAGTCCCTTAAAGACAAATATATTCAAAAATTGCAGATGAAATGCCACTTCATTTTTCTTGTATACAAGTTTCTTATCTAAATATCTGTGAAATGTAATTACATTCAAACATTATCACAAATCTCCATCTTAAAATTGTTAATAAAGATTGATAGAAAAATCGACATAACTAACCGCAATGAAAAAAATTCAGTTATAAAACTGTTGAGACTAATGAGAAGCAATTCATGGTGAACTCCTGAAATAGTTTTAAGTGGTTGACTATTACTATTCATACGTTCTGACTCATTAAGTCTTGTAAAGATTTCTGTAGACCCCAAATGGTACACACCATAGCTGAGCAATTATACCAGATATGTAAAGCAGAATTTATTTTATATAAATAAAATTAGAATTTTAGTTTTGTTTGTATATCATAGTGCAGTTATTCCAATGTGGAAGAACCAAATACTAGCATTGGCATTCTCTTGCATATCTGCAGTACCCTATGTTTTTACTGTGTAAAATAGCTCTCCCTCCTCCCTCCCACCATACACACACACAAACACACACACACACACAATCTGCCAAGCCTTTTAACCCCAGACGTTGAAGACATGCATCTGATTACTCTTCAAATATGTTCTACCGCAGTAAATGTTCTTTCACAGTAAGTTCTTAAAAAGAACATTTACTAGAAGGTTGATTATTTTCTAATGCTGTTGCTTCTAAGAAAGGCCCTAAGCAATCTTGACTGTTTATTTTAACATTACCTTATTGTTGTATAAATGAAGTGTTGTGAAGATTCCAAGTTTTTGCCAATGATACAAGGAATAAAATTTATTCTTTTCACTAAGAAAATGAGTCAAATGTGCTACATTGTGCACACAATAAATAAAATTCTGCTTATATTCTCTTCAATACATTATGATTGCAAAATATTTTATTGTATTGTGGTTTAAATAGGTTTGCACTTGTTTTCTTTGTATGCAGTATTACATTTGCGATTAAAATTGTAGCAAATGCACACTTCCTTTTGTATTACTTCTTTCTGTACAAGTTTCAGCAAACTATTTTACTGCCACAGATAAATTCTTTCTTGCAGCATACATTTATTCACTATTTAATGGTGTATTTCAACTTCTAATTGAAAGTGAAATTTATAACTTTTAGGCATCAGAACTGCTCCCAGAAGCATGAAGCGACATGGCAGAATGTGCTCTGTGTTTACAGAGAAAGATTTGAAGACTGCATGTTCTATGCAAATTAAAAGATTTGAAGGCAGAATTTTCTGTATCATCATCAAATATTTTCAAGCACTGAGCCCATGTGCAATGACTTAAGGAGGCTGATTTGTCTTTAATGCTGAAATCAATGAAAATTTCAAGAAATGTCAGTTTTTAGTAAATGTATGCACGGGAGATGAAAAGAGCCAAATATCTTTAAAGATCATAACTACAGCATTGACAGTAGGTCTGTCATCCAGCTGTCTTTCTGTATCACCACTTTCAGGAGATCATGTAAATATACCCCTAGTTGCTTTTGCATAAAATACAGTACATGATTTACTGCTTATTGATTAAGGACAGACACTGAATCTTTGATTTCTTACACTAAACGAAGTAAGCTCTTCACCCTGCAGAGTACAGATAATTTTCAAGGAGACGATTGAATATGGAGGTTTTTTAAAAAAAATTTGGCTTCACCAAAAAAAATCTTTAAAAACTGCTAGTTGCCACGAGAGGGACAGTACGTTATATTGGGGGAACTGTTTGAATCAGAATACACCATGAAACCACAAGACATAGGAGCCGAATTAGCCCATTTGGCTCATTGAGTCTGTTCCACCGTTTGATTATGGCTGATCCATTTCCCTGTCAACCTGTCTTCTCTCCATTACTCTTCATGGCCTGACTAATCAAGAACCTAACAAACTCTGCCTTAAATACACCCAATAAATTGGGCTCCACAGCCAGCTATGGCAATGAATTCAATAGATTCACCACCCTCTAGCTAAATAAATTCTCTAAATGGATATCCCTTTTTTCTTAGTTGTACCCTCTGGTCCGTAGACTCCACCACTATTGGAAATATACTTTCCACCACCACGTTATCTATGCCTTTCAACTTTCATTTGGTTTCAGTGAGCACATCTCTAATGTCAGCACATCCTTTCAGGGGCTCAAAACTGCTCACAATATTCCAACTGAGGCCTCACCAGTGCCTTTTAGATCTTCAGCACTACATGCATGTTTTTATTTTTTTGGCCCTCGTGAGATGAATGCTAACATTGCATTCGCTTTCCTTACCACCGACTCAACCTGCAAGTTAACCTTTAGGGAATCAGGCACGAGGGCTCCCAAGTCCCCTTGCACCTCGGATTTTTAAATAGACTATGCTTTTAGTCCTTCTAGCAAAGTGTATGATCATGCACTTCCTGCCACTGGATTCCACTTCTTTGCCCATCTCATCTGCCCAAGTCCTTCTTCAGCCTCTGCTTCCTCAACACTACCTGCACCTTCATCTATCTTCATATCGTCTGCAAACTTGGCCACAAAGCCTTCAATTCTGTCAGCCAAATCATTAATGTTTAACGTGAAAGTAAACAGTCCTAACAGCAACACCTGTGGAATACCAGTAGTCACAGGCAGCCAAATAGAAAAGGCTTCCTTTATTCCCACTCTATGCCTCCTGTCAATCAGCCAATCCTCTGTCCGTATTAGCATCTTCCCTGCAATACCATGGATTGCTAAGCAGCCTCATGTGTGGCACCTTGTCAAAGACCTTTTGAAAATCCAAGAACACAACATCCTCCGAATCCCTCCTGCTTGTTATTTCCCCAAAAAATTCCAACAGATTTGTCAGGCAAGATTTTTCTTTAAGAAAACCATGCTGACTTTGGCCTATTTTATCATGTCCCTTCTAGTACCTCAAAACTACATCCTTAAGAATCAACTCCAACATCTTCCCAACCACTGAGCTCAGACAAAATGGCATACAATTTCCTTTCTTCTGCCTCCCTCCCTTCTTGACAGTGGAGAGACATTTGCAATTTTTCAGTCCTCTGGAACCATGCCAGAATCTATTGATTTTATTAATTGCTCAAACCCCAGTTAACTAATCCAAAAGCCCAGTTTTACTGTCAAGAAACATGTTTTTCAATATGTTTACTGAGAGTAGCAAGTTCTCTCCAAGGTGATGGCACTTAGAATTGTGAATGTTTTACACAATTTAAAGACCGAGTTCTGTAACTTGTATAGGTTATACTTTAAAACCAAAGTCACTTTCAATGAAAGTTGTGCGGGCAAATAAAAATTATCATCCACTTTTATGAACTCCTGAGCGCATGCCAAATCCAGGAATTGTTACTCAATCTTTTGAGTAACAGTAACAAGCACCTGTACATGCATTGGCACACAGGGGAGCTTGATTTCTAGGCAGAGCAGCTTGGAGTTAGCAGGGTCCATTGGCCATGAAAAGTTCTCAGAAGATTTTTCTTTAAATATTCTCCATATATGCTACAGTCCCAAATTGGGAGTGATTATCTTGTTGGAACTGAGTAAATCCCCAACATGCTGCAAAAAAGAAGATTGAGCTTCAACTCCCTCTCAGTATAACAGATTTTCATTCCATTTCTGAACCTGGATCCTTTCCAGCAGAAGGATAATCTATTTCTTAGACATTAAGAATTAGGATCAGAATCAAGCTTTTCAATCATGATGATTTTTTTCTCTCTCTCAACCCCATTCTCCCAATTTCGTCCCATAACATTTAAACTACTCAAGGACCTATCAATCTGGTCATTCAGGTTCCGGTCAAGATGGTGCTGAACTGCGGTCTCCATTGAGGTCATGGCTCAGTTTTTCTTCTTAGATACGTAGACATTGTTTTGTGGACAGAGAGAAGGGTTAGAGGTCAGGTCAAGGTTTAGGGACCGGGATGTGGAGAGCTAGAAGTCAGGCCAACGCTCTGTGGATGAAGGACATTTGTGGACTGATAGCGAACCAGCAAGCTCAGTACATGAAGACCAGCGAGGGCAAGGGCTGGTGGCCTGCCCCTCTCCCCGAGTCAATGTGTCTACTACAGGATCGGAGGTCCACGCAGACGGGGAGGTACGAAGGCCAATTTCTGAGCTACACAAGTCGGCGAAAATTGCAGTCAATCAGAAGTCTGAAAGTTGAGGCCTGATTGTCGAAGCCTGGGTCAGCCAGTCTGTAAGTGAACTGGGCAAGTTGGACACCAATGTCTGCATGTCTATGAGTTGACTGGAGGCTGGGCTGTCCTGGGATTGGAGGGTTGTCTATGTACATGAATGGGCGGCTGGATGGGAAAGGGAAGGGGCTTCTTTTGCTTAACGTAGTGTGCATGCTATGTTGGTGCTGGAATCTGTGGTGACACCTGCAGGTTTCCCCCACCACATCCTTAGGTTGTGTAATTTGTTAATGCAAATGATGCATTTTCACTATGTTTCAATGTACATAAATAAATGATTCTGAATCTCTGTCAAATACAGCAAATAACTTGGCCCTTTTTTCATCTCTAATCCTACCTCAATCTTGCTTTTTAACCACACTCCCCCTCCCCACATTGTTCATCCTCAGTTAATGAGTTCCTCCAAAGCACATTGCCCGTCGCCCTAACTCTAATCAGACTTACAGCTCTCCACTTGTGACTTCATGCATCCAGGAATCATCCTTGCCCCAGAATTTATGTTCACATCTTTTGCCAGTTAAACCAAGCTTTGGAATTCTTTTCCCATGTCTTTCCACTGTAAAATCTTTAAACAATCACTTTATTGCAGATTTTTAGGCATGCATTTTTTTCTTGACAACACTCAGCAAATTTTCCTGGCCAGTGGAAAAGAGTACATGACCATTGGAAAACACTCCAGTACCTGGAGTCATACCTCACACAAAGGAAGACAGTTATGTTGGAGGTCAGTTTTCCAGCCCCAGGACATCACTGCTTCATCAATAATTTTCCATGCATCATAAGGTCAAAGGGGGAGATGTCCACTGACATCTGAACAATATTTAGTTCCATTTGTGATTCTTCAGCAAATGAAGCAACCCATGTCACACACAACACAATGAACCATTGTAAATTGAGGGGCCACTTTGTCGAGCACCTCCACACCATCCTCTACAAAACAGGACTTCCCAAAGGCCAAACATTTTAATTCCAATTTCCATTCCAATGCATAGGTCCATAGCCTCCTCTTGTGCCAAGATGAGGCCAACCTCAGGGTGAAGAAGCAACATCTCATATTCTGTCTGGGTAGCATGAATATCAATTTCTCCTTCCAATAAACAAATTCCCATTCCCCTTCCTCTATTCTCCACTCTGTTTTCCCTCTTCTTATCTGCCTATTACTTCACCCCGAGTTCCCTCCTCCTCCCTTTTCTCCTATGGTCCGCTCTCCTCTCTTAGCAGATTCCTTCCTCTCCAGCCCTTGACATTTATCACCCACCTGACTTCACCTATCACCTTCCAGAGAGCCTCCTTTCCCTCCCTTCCCCCTTTTATTCTGGCATCTTCCCCCTTCCTTCTCAGGGTCTCGGTCCAAAACATTGACTATCTATTCATTTCCACAGATGCTGCCTGACCTGCTGAGATACCCCAGCATTTCATGTGTGTTACTTCACACACAGCACAGTTCATACACCTAAACACCTAAATAACATTTAGTCATGAGCTGAAAGTAACACTTGCACCATAAAAGTGCCAGGCAAAGACCATCCACATCAAGAGACAACATAACTCCCTACCCTTGAAATTTGGATTAACACACAAAACACTGGAGGAACTCAACAGGTCAGGCAACGTCTATGGAGAGGAATAAACAGTCTGTTTCAGGCTGAGACCCTTGAAAGAATGGCATTATCATCAAGTTACCTCATCTTGAATACCAATGACTAGATTAGACTCTAAGCTGGACCAAACACAAATGCCTATAAACACCAACAGTTCAGAGGCCGAGAATCTGTCAGATGCTGTTTTCCTGCATCACCACTTTCAGAAAACTATGTACATGTAACCCGAGGACTGTCTGTTTTATGACTCCTGCCAGGACCCTGCATTTATTCTGAAAATCCTATCTCGGTTTAAAATTCCAAAATTCAACACTACACTTGTTGGAGTTAAATTCTATCTGTCATTCCTTATTCACTTTCCCATTTGTTCTAGATACTGTCGTAATTTTCATTTCGGTGTTCACTATGCTACCAGTTTTAGTGTCATCTGCAAACTTACTAACCATGCCAATTATATTCTCATCCAGATTGTTAATGTAAATGATGAACAACAGTGGACCCGGAACCAATCCCTCGATCACATGACTGATCACAAGTCTGCAATCTAAAAAGCAATTAAACACTAAAATCCTTTGGTTCCCATCACCAAGCCAATTTTGTATCCAGTGGCTAGCTCACCTGGATCCCATGTCACCTAACCTTCCAGAGCAGGCTACCATATTGAACCTTGTCAAAGACAGCTGAAGGCCAGGTGGACAATATCCACCACCCTGCCCATATCAATCCTCTTGGTCACTGCTTCAAAAAATTCAAATTTGTGAGATAACAATTTCCCACATACAAAGCCATACTGACTACCAGCTATCAGTATTTGCTTTTCCAGCTACAGGTGTATCCTATCTCTCAGAATCCTCTCTAATAACTTTTCCACCACCGATACAAGGCTCACCAGCCTGTCGTTCCCTAGCTTGTCCTTGCAGTACTTCTTAAGTACCGATACAAGATTAGCTACCCTCCATTACATCACCAAGTGCCTGAGGAAGATACAGGCCAGGGCCCCAACAGTTTTTTTCCCCTAGCTTCATACAACATCCAAGGATACACTTGGTCAGACCCCAGTGATTTATCCATATCTACCTGTTCTATGGCCACTAGCACCTTTGTAATGTGGATAAGTTTCATCACTTGCAAGTTCCCCTCAAAATCACACACCATCCCTAGTTGGAAATATCACTACTCTTACATAGTTGCTGAGTACAAATCCTTGAGTACTCACCTAAAGACCCCCCTGGAAGTACTTCAACAGTTAATTGGGCTCAACACTACCTTCTCACAGGAAATAAAGGATAGTCAATAAATTTGAAAAAAAGAGAAAACCTGCAGATGCTGGAAATCCAGGCAACACACACAAAATGCTGGGGGTGCTGAACAAGCCATGCAGCATCTACGGAAAAGAGTACAGTCGATGTTCTGGGCTGAGAGGCTTCGGCAGGACTGGAGAAAAAAAGCTGAGTAGATTTGATCATCCATAAATGTTGGCCTTGCCATCACTTATATCCTAAAAATGATTAAATTAAAAATATGTATTCGTATAACCATTTACACTGTCTCAGTGAGCCAAATAGTCAGCCTCCTGTTCTACAAACATTGATTGCTAAGAGATCAAATTTTAAAATGTTAATTTTTTGATATAATTTGGTAGCATTCCTCTTTAGTTGCCCCAAGCCAAAGCACGAAAGCTGCTAGAAATTCAAACAGAAAATGCTGTAAATACTTAGCATCTCTGGTAGAATCTATTCTGAAGAAAGATCCATCCAGAAGCATTAATTTTGTTTCTCCCTTTACAGATACCACCTCATCTGTTGAGGATTTGTCATTTGTGCCTATTATTATTATGGCTTGTTATCTCGCTTTCATTGCCACATTTGTTCCCTCCAGCTATTGTTTTAAAATTTGGAGATACAGCACCATAACAGGCCCCTACCCAATTAGACACGTGACTAATCTGTGCGTCTTTGGAATGTGGGAGGAAACCCAAGCAGTCAAAGAGAGAACATACAAACTCCTTGCTCAGTGGTACTGGACTGACAAGACTTTCTGGGCTACTGGATGTTATACCATTAATAACCCAGCACACAATTGATACACATTTTTTAAAAACTGCATGGCATTATAATAAATTTCCTATGGAATCTGTTAAGTAAGAACCAGAACCTTGGAAAATAAACCCGGTGAGCAAGGTGGAGAACCATCAGAATTTCCAAAAAATCAGACATGGATTATTGGAATTTCACTTATTCATTTACATTCACCTATTTTATTATCATTAGAGATTACCATCTTTACACTAGTCAAGGCAGCAAAAAAAAACTTAAATCTCTCTGACTTGGAGTCATCAGAGCAGCCTCATAATCTTTTATACACAAATCATAAACTTTTCTAAGAGAATATAAGTGAAAGTTTGTTATCTTTATGGTTTGTGAAAAATTAATACTTTCCAACAGCAAGTTGGAGATATTCCTGTGGTTTTCAAGTCTATCTAATCCAGGTCTTTCAGTGCTTTGCCTCCTAGACTTTGATCTTGTTAATTTTCAGTGACTGAACTGTCCGAGCATTTTGTTTTTGTTGTTGAAAAGTTCAGAGAACCCTTTTGGATCTTTAGTTTTGCAATTAACTCTACTTTTAAAATTTCTATCTTGTTAATGTAAAATAAAACACACATAACACTGAAAATGTCCTGATTCCTTAAAATAAACATCTAAATGGCTATTTCTAATTTTCCACAATCATCTTGGATCCATGTAAATGCAGATGCAGAAATACAACACATCTGAGCTATTGATAGTATCTGTTGAGATGAGGAATGAGTTTTATATAAAGATGATCAGTTGCTAAATCAGAGGCAAAATTCAATGTTCAATGTATGCAGTTTATTCTCACAATGGATTACATTTACAGGTGGAAAATCAGTGGGAAGCAGAATAGAACAGCTATTATACTGTAAATCAGTTGCTTAACGGCCTAATATACAGCTCTAAGTCTTCCATAACAGTAAATGTACATAGTTGAGGATTAAAATAAAAATTAAATATCAGGCTTCAGTGGCTTCGGAGCTGCCCAGCTCAGGCTCATAGCAACGTTATATTTAAGATGACCAAACAGATTGCAGGGCTGCTGAGAGCAAAGCTAAATCCACATCTTCAGCAGCGGTTGGAATGTAGAACGCAAGTCACTCCAAGAAACACTAATAGATGGGCAGAATGACAACCATATGTTAAACCTGCTGTGTACTGTGGACCAACATTGTACCATAAGGAGGGCCTTGGAATCGTATCAAATTAGAGTACCCTCACTGCAGCTTGTATTCATAACAGCAGTCCATCGTCTGTTTGGCTGACACTTAAGACAACTTGTTTTGCTAATACTATGCATTTTAAGTCAGTTAATGTGCAACATGAAGTCCAACCAGTCATGGTTCAGCATTCTGAGAGCAGATATTCTCTGTACATACGATCAGAATCAAGTAGACTTTGCTGCTGCCACTGAGCACATTGTAACTTTGAAAAGGATGTATGAACTCTGGGGTCCAAGGCTGATTGGCAGCATGGCACACTGGTTACTGGGATAATGAACCATTAAGTAAAAAAAGTACCATAGGTAGATGCTGGAGGGTTTTCAACCTGAAACATAAACTCAGTTTCCCTTTCCACAGATGCTGCCTGACCGAGTAGTGAGAGTTTCCAGCATTTTCTGTTTTTATTATAGTACCATATGCATAATTCCAAATTAGTCTAATGCAATTTTAGGAAAAATTACAATATTTGCCAATCATATCTTTGGAACATAATAGCTGAACACCCTGCACTCTTAAGTTAGCAATACATATTTGTAGGGAGAGAAAGTGGGACACAAAAATGCAACAGTACAATCTTCTCTGATCAGTACTCTAGCAAGTACTCCAGGTTAAAGGAATTGGATAACAGAGCCGGCCTTAGGGGGTTTACATTTGATTTATAAAATGTTAGAAATCAGAGGGCAAATTACATAATTAGAAGCTGCTCATCAGATCTCTGCACAAAATATTAAAGCCAGACAGCCATCCGCAGAATCCATGATTACATTCCACATTTACTTGGTTTCAATGAGAAAGCTTACATGTGGTGTAACAGGTACAAATACCAAAATAATGATAAGATAATATACATTGGGATAAGCAAAATCATTTTTGAAGCTTCTAAGTTCTTGCAATATATTAAAAAATGTCCATATGCATAAAATTAAAACAGGTAGGAGGGTCCAGCATCACAAAAGGATAAATCAATAATTGCCTATCTGATCTGAATATCGGGGGCCAAAGGGCCTGTAATGTGCTGTAATTTTCTATGTTCTATGATCAACTCCCCCGACTTACTTCAAGACCCACAATTACTATAAACCAAAATACCTTTAAGCTGGCTTTGTTCCTGTATCACAACAGTACTTTGGCTCACTGTAATGAATGAATACAAAATCTAATGTGTCAGTCTACAGTATTTAGAGATTAATTACGTGTTAGCTACACTGTGAAAACTTACAATAGAACATAATACAACATAATTAGCAAAGTTCAATATAAAATACAATAAATAAAATAAAAAATATCTTCAGTAATGTATTTTTTTAAATTCACTTGCTATCTTGCTTACAATAGCTATATAGCATGCAAAGCAGTGATGCAGCAATTTTTCTAGAAAGTCACTGCTTATAATGGATGCATAGATAATGTCTAAAATCTAGTTACAACAGATTGTCTACTTGTTAAAAAAATAAAAAATAAGTACTAATATTCTTCTACAAGTTTTACCTTATATAGCAACAAAAAGAAATAAGAATGGCTTGGTTACGGCTGTTTTACCAAAGTAACAGAAAGATTACTTCCAAATACAGAGCATTTGGTCAAATCCAATTTGCATTGTTTAACACATTCGTTTCTTCTGTAATGTCTATTTTAAATATTTATAAAAGCACTACCTGCACGTTTTGTGATTTCTGATGTAACATACAACATTCTTCTACAATCTGCAGCTTCCATTTGTGCACTGGCAGCTTGCAGACATTTTGAGAAAAGCAATTATGGGTATCTTCTTCCTCCCAACAACAAAACAATGCAAACTGGACTTTTAACAGGAGCTTACAATTTGAATTTTTCGTTCCAAACAGCTGGAGACTAGCAAAAACATCTACATTTTGCCCAATACAGCAAGAAATTAGAAAACACAAACATCAGTGTTAACCGATTTTGAAGCTAGCAAAACTTTCTAATACAGTTAAAATAGGAAGTGAGACTGGGATTCCTTGAAAAGCATTAGCTACAGATAATACACTATGATATACCCGCCACCGTTCTGTGAGGTAAATTGATCTGAAAGTGAAATCTGTTTATTAGCTCTTTGGGTTTACTGGTCACTCACTAATTATGCATATGTTCACAGTCACAGGTAAGGAACCTTCATCCCCACGGTTACAACTGCTGTTAGTTTTTATGTCAGCATCACTCTCTTGATTTGGATGCTGTATTGTTAGCAGTTTTCATCTCAGCTGAAACCTATTTGCCATGATCAGTCAAATGTACCTTCTCTTCATTACATGAAAGACATAAATTTGTTATGTTTCTCTATATTTAGTAATTCTGTTATTCATTTAGGCTTGAATTAAGACAATTGAGTTGGCACTATTGCAACAACAGTTGCTCTATAACGGAAAACTGTGTAAGGAACTCAACTCAATTCATTCTACTACAAAAAAAACCTCCACAAATGTTCATAATTGACTTTGTTTAAAGCATTTAGCAGTTTAATTCAATTTGTCCATTCAATACAATTAAAATATGATGATCCTAATTTTCCCTGTTTTGTGATCTGCGAAACATTGTGACTAAATCTAAATTTTATAGAAGAATCTTCAGTAGAGTCTCTTCACCCCTTCCCAAGCACTCTCATCTTTCCCATCCCACTGCAGGAGGAAAGTACTGGTAACTTGCCTATACTGAATAGCTAGGTTAGATAAATATGGTATTTAATAAACAGCCAAACTCTATTCCATGGTGGTTTGGAATACTCTCAAATATTCTTGGCATATTTCCAATTAATATTACATAAGGCAATAATGCAGAATACAACAATGAATGGCTCATCTACCAACACCAATCCACTCATGGTTTCTAATTGGCAAAAATGTAACTTTTTAAAATAAAACTGAATAAATCATTATGGAAAAATATTAGACTTAAGAATAAGTTTGTGGCTAATTGTTGCTCTAGTTTACAGGGAAAATGGAAAATGATTATGAAATGATCTTATCAATGCTGCCAAAACTGGCAAACTACTTTTTCCTATGTTTCAATGTTGGTCTAATTTGATTTAGTTAGTACTTTCTCCACAAACAGATAAATCACAGGGGTTCACTCTTGATTACCTTAGTCGGTACATGTGATAACACAACTGCAATGGCCAACAGGATTCTGTTGTGTCAAAGGAATCAGTTCTACTACAGTCTATACACCACTATGTTACACCAGTGTCAGTGACAGAAAAAAGTGCATTACTAAATACTTTTGGTGTCATGTTGCTTGTGAGAATTCTGGCTTTAGTAGTCAGTGAGACAAACTAGGCACCACTTAGTCCAGGGCTTACAGAAATTCCAGACACCTTCCATCAATTAATGAACTCAAATGCTGTTAGCAGAAAGTTATTCATGCGCCCCCCAATACGATGCCATGATAAGGAATGAAATAACATGCTTACATTAAATGACAATAAACAATATATGTTGAAGAGGATCAGCATATATAACTTGAAGGCCCAAGATCTGCATGGATCATGTGTTATGTCAGTTATTACTAGACTCTGGTGTCTAAAAGGATCTATCCAGGTCCTTTTCATGGTGATTCAGATACCGGCCGCTTTTGTTTCAAAGTGTCAATGAGAGACAAAACTCCACGTTTTACACTGGTTGTGACACGCCTTGTGACAGAGTCTGTTGGTGGACCTGTAGGGCACATCCTTGGCGGAGGAGGTCTTGCTACTAAGCATTTCTGATATCGAAGCTGTAAATCAGACACAAAAGCGCATTAGTTGCTGCTAACTTTTTAAGGTAATCAGAAGTAATGATAATACTGTAAATATTTTTAAGGCCTGAACATAATTGTTGAAAAGATTTACTTTTGTTTAATATTTTCAATTGTATGTTTGAGTTTTAACACAAAAAGGTGTTAAAAAAGAAACCAAGTACTTATTACTTTTCTGTATTTATGCAGATATTATAAAAGTAGTATTAGATGTCTTAGCAGGCTTAAAGATGGAGAAATATTTAGGGCCTGTTGAGATGTATTCTGGGCTGCTATGAGAGGCAAGGGAGATTACTGGGGACCTGATAGAGATTTTTAAAATCTTTACTTGCCACAGATGCCAGTGACTGGAGGACAGCAAATAGGCTACCCTTATTCAAAAAGGGCAACAGATAAAAGACAGGAAATTAGAAGCATGCAAGTTGAAGGTCAGTGCTGGGTAAGTTATTAGAAAAAAAATTGTGGGACAGAATTAATCTATAATAGAAAGGTAGGGATTGATTGTAGATAGCAACCATTTTCTAAGGGGTTCATCCTGTCCAATTTGATCTAGCTTTTCAAAGAGGTAACAAAATGTTTTGATGAGGGTTGTGCAGTTGATATAGACTACATGGATTTCAGTAAAGCCTTTGCAAAGTGCAAAATAGGAGACTAGTCCAAAGGTTGCAGCCCACAGGATCCAAGGCAAGTTGTAAAATTGGATCTAATGTTGGCACGGTAACAGGAAGCGGTGGATGATCATGATGGGTTCTTTTATGTGATTGATAGCATGGGACCAGTGATGTACCACAGAGATTGCTGCAGTGAACTTAGGCTACGCCAGATAATTCTGAAAACGCCGGTTTCGAGTAAAAACGATAGGCGTCCACACTATGCGTTTTTCAAAATATCTCTGTCCACATTAGATAGATATTTGGGCGAATCTCCTCCTACTGGGCATGCGCAGGACACACAGGAAACAAGCGAAGAGGAAATGGTCTACTTGGTGCGCGTTTGTCCAGTTACAGAGTAGAAAAACTTCAAAGGAATTGTTCTTGGCTCTCGCGCAGGAGGACTTAAAACTAAAAAAAATCAAATACTGGAGCGTATGGAGGCAACCGACAGGGAGTTCACGGACAGTATGACCCGGCTGACGGCGAACATTGAAAAACTGACTAACTCTGTCGCATTAATAAAGCACCTTGTTAAATGTATAAATCATGTCTGCATCAGTGTTATCTTGTGTTTCCATACAATGTTGCATTAGGCTGATACACATCTATTGTCAGAGAAGTACTTGCATAAATAGGTAAACCACCTTCATACAGGCAAGGACAGAAAACAGGGCAAAGTGAGTATACTTATTTATTCAAAGTATTTGGTGAGTACACTTCTAACTCTTCTGGCTTCAGTCTCGTTGCCGTCTGTTCTGAAATTGTTAGGTTATGTGGGGGGTTGCGTTCAAGAAAACAATGAAATGCCGTGCTGCGGCCATCTGTTCCGGCAAGTCATGACAGCGTTTTTAAATAGTCAAAAAAACTCACTTTACAATTTAACTCTCACGCCGTTCACACCAACTGCACGTTATAACAGCCGTACGGCAGTGCTTGCGCAGTACCAAGCAGAAGCAGAAAAAGCATTGTTGCTGTGGTGTTGTTATGACAGCGTTTTTAAATCTCTCCGTTTACCCTGTACACACTACAACGGATATTAGGCGTTTTCAGATTTATTCACTCTGGAGACCGTTTCTGAAAATCTCCGTTTTCGGGGGATGAAAATGCCACTTTAGTGTGGACGGAGGGTCAAAACGAAGAAAAAAAGCTTCGTTTTCAAAATTATCTGGCGTAGTGTGGACGTAGCCTTAATGTTTGTCATTTACATTACAATCTGAATATGAATGCAGGATACATGATTAGCAGGTCTTCAGGTGACAACAAAGTTAGTGCTACTGAAAGTGTGAATAGGGCAATATTCATCAGTTACCAAGATGAGCAGTGCAATGACATATGGAATTTAATCCTGATAGTAAGGCGACGCATTTTTGAACGATTAATACCTACAGGGCTTACACACTGAATGGTAGGAACGTAGGGAGTATTGATGATCTAAGGCACTTTAGTGTACAAGTCAAAGGATCTCAGAAGGTAGCAGAATGGGTAGATAAAGTAGTTGAGGTGGCAAGAGTTTAATTCCTTTCATTAAGTGGGGTGTCATTATCTGGTCAGGAAGGTTATGGTACAACTTTGTAAAGCATTAGTTAGGCCACAGTAGGAGCCTGTATGCATTGGCTGACTGGATGGTGGAGGCAGGGTGAGCGCTTGAATTGCCGATACATGGAGGATATAGATCAAATGCTAGTAAATGGGATTAGTATAGATGGGCAGTTGATGCTCAGCACAGAATATGTGGGTTAAAAGTCCTGCTTCCAAATTGTATGATTTTATTATTCTTACAATGCAAAAACAGTTTAAATTCTAATAAAGCTGCACAGTCAAACAAAGTGAAGACATTTAAAATTAATCATCTTAAAGTGTTAATTCCAGAATGGCTGTGAATATCAGAGCAAGATGCTGGTTTTTAATTCTGAAGCCAAGACAATGTGCTGTTAACCCTATCCCAGCAGTTTGCGTACATCATGAGCTAAAGGTTCTTGGTTTTGTGTGGAAATATTTCAGCAATGAAATATGTCACAACTGTGCTGTTCAATAAGACCCTACAGCCTAGACATTGGATCTCATCTATTTTGATATGTTAAATATCTACAATATTTTGCCCTCATCCCAAAACACATAAAAGGGAGAAAATGGGGCATTCATACTTGTTTAAAGGAATCATTATAGTAACCTCTCCTTTTAAGAAGGGTTAAATTGTAACCTGCACGATTAATCAGACAGATTTGTGCACTGACCAGCTGGAAACAAGTCAGTGATTAGATTGCCACAGAGCTGAGGGAAAAACGATGGGGGAGGAATTGTGGAAAATTATTGTGGTTGGGTGGGGTGGGGGGTGATTAGGCAAAAGTGATAGTTGGAGCAGGCTGATTTGTGGTTCAATCCCTGGTAGCCAGCGACAGTCCTGGGCCATAGATGGATTCATTAGTAAATTAAAGGGACCGCGTTACGGAACTGGAGCTGCAGCTCGATGACCTTCGTCTGGTCAGGGAGAGTGAGGAGGTGATAGAGAGGAGTGGAAGGCAGGTGGTCACGCCGGGGCCACGGGAGGCAGACAAGTGGGTCACGGTTAGGAGGGGGAAGGGGAAAAGTCAGGTGATGGGGAGTACCCCGGTGGCTGTGCCCCTTAACAACGGGTACTCCTGTTTGAGTACTGTTGGGGGGGACAGCTTACCCGGGGGAAGCGACAGTGGCCGTGCCTCTGGCACAGAGTCTGGCCCTGTAGCTCAGAAGGGTAGGGCAAGGAAGAGGAGGGCAGTTGTGATAGGGGACTCGATAGTAAGGGGGTCAGATAGGCGATTCTGTGGACGCAGTCCAGAGACCCGGATGGTAGTTTGCCTCCCTGGTGCCAGGGTCCGGGATATTTCTGATCGTGTCCAAGATATCCTGAAGTGGGAGGGTGAGGAGCCAGAGGTCGTGGTACATAGAGGTACCAATGACATAGGTAGGAAAAGGGATGAGGTCCTGAAAGGAGAATATAGGGAGCTAGGAAGGGAGTTGAGAAAAAGGACCGCAAAGGTAGTAATCTCGGGATTACTGACTGTGCCACGCGACAGTGAGAGTAGGAATGCGATGAGGTGGAGGATAAATGCGTGGCTGAGGGATTGGAGCAGGGGGCAGGGATTCAAGTCTTTGGATCATTGGGACCCCTTTTGGCGCAGGCGTGACCTGTACAAAAAGGACGGGTTACACTTGAATCCTAGGGGGACCAATATCCTGGCAGGGAGATTAGCGGGGGCTACTGAGGTGACTTTAAACTAGAATGGTTGGGGGGTGGGAATCAAATTAAAGAGGCTAGGCGTGAGGAGGTTAGTTCACAACAGAGGGATGGGAACCAGTGCAGAGAGACAGAGGAGTGTAAAGTGAGGGTAGAAGCAAAAAGTACAAAGGAGAAAAGTAAAAGTGGCAGGCCAACAAATCCAGGGCAAGCATTAAAAAGGGCCACTTTTCAACATAATGGTGTAAGGGCTAAGTGAGTTGTAAAAGAGCGCCTGAAGGCTTTATGTGTCAATGCAAGGAGCATTCGTAATAAGGTGGATGAATTGAAAGTGCAGATTGTTATTAATGATTATGATATAGTTGGGATCACAGAGACATGGCTCCAGGGTGACCAGGGATGGGAGCTCAACGTTCAGGGATATTCAATATTCAGGAGGGATAGACATGAAGGAAGGGGAGGTGGGGTGGCGTTGCTGGTTAAAGAAGAGATTAACGCAATAGAAAGGAAGGACATAAGCCGGGAAGATGTGGAATCGATATGGGTAGAGCTGCGTAACACCAAGGGGCAGAAGACGCTGGTGGGAGTTGTGTACAGGCCACCTAACAGTAGTAGTGAGGTCGGAGATGGTATTAAACAGGAAATTAGAAATGTGTGCAATAAAGGAACAGCAGTTATTTACTAAAATTTACTAGAAGTTACAATAAAAAATAGATAAACAAACAGTGCCAAGGAGGAATAGAAAAGTAGTGTTAATGGTTCATGGACCATTTAGAAATATGATGGCAAAGGGGAAGAAGCTGTTTCTGAAACATTGAATGTGGGTCTTCAGGCTCCTGTACCTTCTTCCCAATGCTAGTAATGAGAAGAGGGCACGTCCCTGATGATGAGGGTCCTAAATGAGGCGTTGCCTTTTGAAGCTGTCCTCAGTGTTGGGGTAGCTAGTGCATGCAATGAAGCTGGCTGAGTCTTCAACTCTCAGTAACCTCTTTCAGTCCTGTGAATTGGAGCCTTCATATCAGGCTGTGATGCAATGAATCAGAATGCTCTCCGCAGTACATCTGTAGAAATTTGCCGATCTTTGGTGACATACCAAATCTCCTCAATCTCCTCATGAAGTAGAGCTGCTGGCATGATTTTATTCATGATTGAATTAATGTGCTGGGCCTAGGATAGATCCTCTGAGATGCTGACACCCAGAAACCAAAAGCTGTTCACCCTTTATACAATTGGCCCCTCAATGAGGACTGGTGTGTTTTCTCCCAATTTCCCCTTCCGAAAGTCCACAATCATTTCTTTGGTCCCATTCACAGGACGTGGACTCTGCTGGCCTGGTCATTCCCTGGTCTGACCAATGTCCATCCCACTAATTGCTCAAGAATGTAAGATGTAGATAGGAGCCAACCTATCGCATGGATGAACTACAACAATTGTTCATCCCAGTTTGGCAAAAGAATAAATCAAGGAAGGTAGTGCACCCGTGGCTGACAAGAGAAATTAGGGATAGTATCAATTCCAAAGAAGAAGCATACAAATTAGCCAGAGAAAGTGGCTCACCTGAGGACTGGGAGAAATTCAGAGTTCAGCAGAGGAGGACAAAGGGCTTAATTAGGAAGGGGAAAAAAGATTATGAGAGAAAACTGGCAGGGAACATAAAAACGGACTGTAAAAGCTTTTATAGATATGTAAAAAGGAAAAGACTGGTAAAGACAAATGTAGGTCCCCTGCAGACAGAAACAGGTGAATTGATTATGGGGAGCAAGGACATGGCAGACCAATTGAATAATTACTTTGGTTCTGTCTTCACTAAGGAGGACATAATCTTCCAGAAATAGTAAGGGACAGAGGGTCCAGTGAGATGGAGGAACTGAGCGAAATACATGTTAGTAGGGAAGTGGTGTTAGGTAAATTGAAGGGATTGAAGGCAGATAAATCCCCAGGGCCAGATGGTCTGCATCCTAGAGTGCTTAAGGAAGTAGCCCAAGAAATAGTGGATGCATTAGTGATAATTTTTCAAAACTCGTTAGATTCTGGACTAGTTCCTGAGGATTGGAGGGTGGCTAATGTAACCCCACTTTTTAAAAAAGGAGGGAGAGAGAAACCGGGGAATTATAGACCGGTTAGCCTAACGTCGGTGGTGGGGAAACTGCTGGAGTCAGTTATCAAGGATGTGATAACAGCACATTTGGAAAGCGGTGAAATGATCGGACAAAGTCAGCATGGATTTGTGAAAGGAAAATCATGTCTGACGAATCTCAGAGAATTTTTTGAGGATGTAACTAGTAGAGTGGATAGGGGAGAACCAGTGGATGTGGTATATTTGGATTTTCAAAAGGCTTTTGACAAGGTCCCACATAGGAGATTAGTGTGCAAACTTAAAGCACACGGTATTGGGGGTAAGGTACTGGTGTGGGTGGAGAATTGGTTAGCAGACAGGAAGCAAAGAGTGGGAATAAACGGGACCTTTTCAGAATGGCAGGCGGTGACTAGTGGGGTACCGCAAGGCTCAGTGCTGGGACCCCAGTTGTTTACAATATATATTAATGACGTGGATGAGGGAATTAAATGCAGCATCTCCAAGTTTGCGGATGACACGAAGCTGGGTGGCAGTGTTAGCAGTGAGGAGGATGCTAAGAGGATGCAGGGTGACTTGGATAGGTTGGGTGAGTGGGCAAATTCATGGCAGATGCAATTTAATGTGGATAAATGTGAGGTTATCCACTTTGGTGGCAAAAATAGGAAAACAGATTATTATCTGAATGGTGGCCGATTAGGAAAAGGGGAGGTGCAACGAGACCTGGGTGTCATTATACACCAGTCATTGAAAGTGGGCATGCAGGTACAGCAGGTGGTGAAAAAGGCGAATGGTATGCTGGCATTTATAGCGAGAGGATTCGAGTACAGGAGCAGGGAGGTACTACTGCAGTTGTACAAGGCCTTGGTGAGACCACAACTGGAGTATTGTGTGCAGTTTTGGTCCCCTAATCTGAGGAAAGACATCTTTGCCATAGAGGGAGTACAAAGAAGGTTCACCAGATTGATTCCTGGGATGGCAGGACCTTCATATGAAGAAAGACTGGATGAATTGGGCTTGTACTCGTTGGAATTTAGAAGATTGAGGGGGGATCTGATTGAAACGTATAAGATCCTAAAGGGATTGGACAGGCTAGATGCAGGAAGATTGTTCCCGATGTTGGGGAAGTCCAGAACGAGGGGGCACAGTTTGAGGATAGAGGGGAAGCCTTTTAGGACCGAGATTAGGAAAAACTTCTTCACACAGAGAGTGGTGAATCTGTGGAATTTTCTGCCACAGGAAACTGTTGAGGCCAGTTCATTGGCTATATTTAAGAGGGAGTTAGATATGGCCCTTGTGGCTACGGGGGTCAGGGGTTATGGAGGGAAGGCTGGGGCGGGGTTCTGAGTTGGATGATCAGCCATGATCATAATAAATGGCAGTGCAGGCTCGAAGGGCCGAATGGCCTACTCCTGCACCTATTTTCTATGTTTCTATGTTTCTAAAGGTATCAATGCACAGATGCTTTGATCTGTGCTCAGGGCTGCTGGTGGCATTTCCAGTACATTAAATAGAGGGAGTCACTGGAATCAGTGAGATACAGAAACATTCCATGATTCACTACGCTTAGTGTGATGTACATTCTTAACTCTTCAGTTTGACAACAGTGCAATCTGTTGATCCATTAACAGTCAAAAAGTAACTAATTGGTTCTCTCTGTTGATGACATTATCAGGAGCACAGCACATTTTGGGGAACTGTCACTTTCTTTAAGAAGTCTTCTCTGTAAAATTTCTCCAAGGGTCGAACTTTATTTTATTTAGCGATACAGTACAGAATAGGCCTTTCCAACCACACTACTGGTAATCCTCCGATTTAACCCTAGCCTAACCATGGGACAATTTACAATGACCAATTAACCTGCATCTTCGGACTGTAGGAAGAAACCATGCATTCATGGGGAGGACATACAATCTCCTTACAGATGACGTTGCAATTGAACACTCACCCAAGCTGTAATAACATCATGCTAACCGCTACTCTACAGTGGCCCACGACTTTGACAGGAAGCAAATTGTTTTTATAAATATTTTTTTCTAAATGGCCTTAAAAAAATGTTAGATTTTGACAACAATATATTGTTTTGAGTTCCAACAGCAATGTTTTAGATGATTTAAGGTAAAACATTTTTATTTACTGGAGTGGCCAGGTTAGGAAAGTAAAAACCGTGTTCAAAGTGTACACACCATGCATGCTGCCTGCACAGCCTCAGAAACATTTCCTGCATTTGGCTCACACCAGAAGACGTGGCATTCAAAACGCTGGTTTCCTGTGTCCATAATAAAGGCGAAGGTATGGATATCCTTCCCCACTCCTATAAATGACAGGAAACGAACACGGCACTCCAACAAGACTTCATCTTCATCCTGCTCCGAATGTTGGGAATAAAGTTGGTTGTTATATAAAATGAACCAAATTTTTTCCTCAGCAACGCATTAGGTTAAAATTTGGGCAATATAAAACCATAAGACTATAAGATATAGGAGGGGAATTAGGCCATTTACCCCATCAAGTCTGCTCTGATATTTTATCATGGCTGATCCAATTTCCCACTCAGCCCCAATCTCCTGCCTTCTCCCTGTATCCCTTCATGTCCTCACCAATCAAGGCTCTATCAACCTCTGCCTTAAGTATACATAAAGACTTGGCCTCCACGGCTGCCTCTGGCAAAGATTTCCACAGATTCACCACTCTCTGGCTAAAGAAATTCCTCATCTCTATTTTAAAAGGATGTCCCTCTATTCTGAGGCTCTGTCCTCTGGTTTTAGACACTCCCACCATAGGAAACATCCTCTGCACAACCACTCTGTTAAGGCCTTTCACCATTCAATAGGTTTTAATGAGGCCACCTTTGTATTCTGCATTACTGCACAATATAATAAAGCAAAAACAAAGGTAAGTGTTGAACAGATCATTATGAAGATACTTCAATATCCATCAGCAGGAGAAGCAGCAACTTACACAATTTCAATAAAATACTTGACGCAATTATGAAAGCTTTGTTGTAATGGTATATTCCTTTTGTGCTTTTCAATACAAACTACAGTCATAAAAATAACTAACAAATATTCTAAGGATATTGTTTCATGGAATTACAGGGACTTGCAGCCTTCAACAAAGGTCTCAGTTCTTACCTTCTGCCTTATCACTGTAACGGTGGCATCAGCAACATTCATAATCACAGATATCCAGTCTTCTTTGTTAGTCATGGCCATTAAACTCTCAATTGCTCCATTCAATATTTCAATTCCTGACCATCACAAAAACAAAATGCAAGACTTATTACCTTTCATTCTTGCAACACAACAGCCAAATGCTTATTCAGGGAAAAGGATTTTGAGGCAGGAAACCTGGAAATAATCTACAGGTCTCAACAAAATCCACAGCAGATATTCTACATTTTCCCCCACTGGTTTCCCCTCCCAATGAGCTGTGGCTGTCCGACCGGAAAGCCAGAGAATGAATATGGCAGTTGAGTTTACTGTTAAGAGTGACAGAGGCAAGAGACTGGCAGCTAGATCTATGGAGCAGAGTATGAAAATTGTGGGAAATTTTCTCTAAGCATTAACACTTAAATAAAAATAGGATGCATGAAGCTGCCTTAAAAAAAATTAACAAGTCTTGAATGGTCACTCATCCTCATTTTCCCTACATCAGAAGAGGAAATAGGAATATGGAGGTTGCTTTTTTACATTTATTTTCTTGAATTCTCTATGCTTAGTCTTATTTTTAAGAACAGTGTATTTAAGTTGCTTTGTTATGTCATATTTAGTTAGAAATACAGTATACAAAGGAAGGAATAAAAGTTATTTCTTGTTCTTCAAAATACTGACTCAAAGTATAACAGATAGAATTAACAGCAATACCCAAACATGAAACATGGGCGCAATTTCATTTGAAACTAAAACAAGTCCTAATGAGCCAACTTTTCCTCAATATTTCTTTATTGTTTGGCGACAATAAAGTATATATACGCTTCCTACATGAAATCCATGGTTGTGATAACCTCCTGTGGGTCTTATGGCTCTAACTCAGCTCAAGCGTTGCTGCTGACCAAGTGGAATAGTCTGTAAGTGATGACTATGTATCAGGCCCATCTCTCTAACTGTCTTTCAAAATTCCAAGCAGTCAATAGCTTCCAAATGTCACATCAGAAACACTTTGAAACAGTAGAAATTGATTTCTAGAAGTAGACACATCAAAAATTATTTTTTCTGCTAAAATTTTAGTGATAAATTGATTAAAATATTAAGATTAATAAGACTATAACTTCACACATTTTCCATTGACTTCAGCAAATGTATTCAACTGAAGTGGGGGGCGGGGTGGAGAATGCCAGTTATAAAGTAGATGTGTTCCTCCACTCTGCAAAAAACTCTGCCACACTGGTATCTGAAATGGTGTGTTGAGTGGACAGGCTGACCTGAGGAGAAGATCTTGATAGTGGTTCTTTTTTTTCAAGCAATGACGTAAATTCTGACCACTATTTTTAATCCATCAACATCTTACCTAAAGGTTTGGCCACAGGTAACACTCCGAGGTACTGAACGTGAAATTTCTGTACCAGCTCCATCTTTGGTGTTGGGAAATCTACTACAAGGCATAAACAAATTTAGGCACATCAAATTACATTTTCTTCTGCTAAATTCTGTAACAATATCAATTTACAAATACCCAAAGCAAACATATGCAAGTACTAAATTCAGTTGGTAAACAATATGAAAACGTTTTCAAAGAGCAACTCATCATGGGTTCATTAAAATCCCAAATGAATTTTATTAATTAGCTGAAAAAATTAAAAAAATGCAATAAGGCATTAAAAATCTCATTAATGAAATTCCCTTCACATTAGGAAAGTGAAATTAATTTATGCAAGTATAAAACTCATTCAACAAACATGATTCAATTCAATTTTTGTTAAAAGGCCATATAGTTACAATGTCAAACTTTTTACAAAAATAAGTGGTGTGAACAACATAATGTTCTGCACTTTTTGTTAGATTCATTTAGGAGTTAGTGCTAATTTTTGTCTTTGCAATCATAAAAG
Organism: Mobula hypostoma; assembly: GCF_963921235.1. Taxonomy (NCBI): domain Eukaryota; kingdom Metazoa; phylum Chordata; class Chondrichthyes; order Myliobatiformes; family Myliobatidae; genus Mobula; species Mobula hypostoma. The sequence goes on along the minus strand of NC_086099.1, from coordinate 68,694,954 downwards.
TATACAGTATACATATACAGAACGATTCTGAATTTGTCGAGTGCTTTCCAGGACCTAGGAACATCCTGCAATACCTCATATCAATGAAGTATCTTTGATGCTTTGTAGGGAATTGTGTGTACAGTAAGTTCTGTTCAATTGCAATTTCAAAATAACCAGTTATTCAGATCTTAGAGATGTTGAAGAAAAATGCGTATTAGCCAGGGCACGCAGAATTACATGTGGTCTACTTCAAGAGTAAACTTTTTTGCTTCTTTACATTCAGCAGAAGTGAAAAGATAGATTCTTAGCTCAGGTTTTCAGTGGAAAGGTGGCACCTGCTGTAGTGTGGCTGTGGTTTATGGCAAATGTTGATATCCACACGTTGGAAGGTACAAGACTACATGCTGAGGTATGAAATGAAACTCAATGCAGCCAGTACAAGTTGAGTGTGTGAGGACCATACTCGAGGGTCCTGCTGTCACTGAACACTGAGTGGCTGAGCCTTGTGTAAAATGCTACAAGGATGCATTGGGCCCTGAAATGCTACATGGATGCATTGTTTAAAGTGAAAATACAGGTGGAACAAGCTGATACTTTGTAAAACATATTCAACTGATGGTACAATAGATGTAGAAAAAGACATACTGATTATGTCTACTGTATATACGAGTAAAGAATATTTTTGGAATTTTAAAGTAGCTTCTATCAAATGTATGTCTCTAGAGTGAAACCTGCAGATGTTTGGGTCAAAGGCAAAATGTCCAGTAAGGTGGTGGCACACTTCGACGCAATGGCCTCTACAGGGCCAACCAATGGGCTTATTGTCTTTTAGGCTTTTTTTACACTTGCAAGACACAGCAGGACAAATACTGCAGGCTTACTCCATCAGCGACTTGCTTGTTGGCAGGGGAACTACACTTGGTGTGGATTGTGTTGTTGCCTGCTACAGAGAGGCATTGGACTCAGTGTGCGAAGGTGGTGTATCTTAGTTGTTTTTCTTGTGATCGCAAGATCCCATTGGACATTGGTAATATGGATGTTGCAAGTCCGGTTCACTGGGGTTTATTGGCACCGGCAGCGGGAGAGCTATGTGGCTTCGGTTTTAAGCCAGACTAGGCCTCGTGTCTCTGTGCTGCTTGTAGCCATCCAGGAGAGATGACGCTTCAGGCAGTGAGACACGGCGTTTATGCTGGCTTTGGTGTTCGCTCGGTGTAAAACAAACTGGATTCTGTTTGTCTGTAAACTGCGGCCGGCTTGTTCTTGCTGACAACGTTCAGGGACTCATGGACTCGGACTTGGGCTATATTATATTTTTTTGTGTGACTGTATGTTTACTGCTATCTTATATGTGCCTTGTGTTGTGTATAACTGTTTGTGCTGTGTTTTGCACTGTTAGTGATTTTTGGGTTTAGGACGTATACATTTAGCAATTGACTGCGGCTACCAGTCTTCACATCTGAAAATGTATCGTGGATTTAATTTGGAGTGCATCTCTGAACAATGGATTCCCAAAAGCTGTGAAACCAAGTCCAGACAATGCTGATTAAAATTCATTTGGATGTCTGTGGTGTGGACATGAATCAGGAGGTGTGAAGGTTGTTTGTAGTTTCAAAGAAAGCATTGTCCATATGTTGTAAATATGGAACTGTCCTTTGATCTTTAGCACATAAAATATCAAGCTCCACATTGGGTCAGCGGACCTTTTGACCAAAAGTATCTCTATATGGTGACTGCTATACCTTGTTTTGTCAGATAAAGAAGCTACTTTGTATCTACCAGTAATTTTCTCCAGTGATTTCATTCACACAACAACATACACCTTGCCCCGCAAGGAACAATGTTTCATTCATGGATATTCATATATGGTTAAATGACAATTAAACTTGAAATTGAAAATTGCTATCATTGAGCAATATCTGGCTTCCAACCAAAAAGTTATGTATTGCCTTGAGATTTGCTTTCTCTGAAAAAATATTACCTTGTAGAGGAACATCAAGGTTCACATTGACTTGCTCCTGAGAGACACTGCAAGCCACAGCTTTAGCATTCCTTCGTTCTGCCATAATCTGCAACATTAAGAATTGCAAAACAGAGTTAGTACTTGGTTCAATTCTTTCTCTTTCTTCATCAGTCAGCTTAACATCAAAAATCGCTCTGTTAATACTTGTAAATTCAGGGAAAATAAGTTGATGGAAGCTCATTTTAATGATGTACCAAAGATTGCTTTCATCAAGCCTTAGTACATCATTCTACTCTTCTAGTATAGGTGCAGCCTAGATCTTAACGCTATTTGTGTAAAATCACAAACTAATGTTTCACCGCTACTCTCACCGATTACTGCAATTTAATTTAGTAACTTAGGTGACTAACAACTAGGATACTAACTTTCCCTTCTACAGATGAAAATATAAACAATAAGTACTCATTGCCCATTTTCAGCAAAAGCTGTTTATTTTTACCCTTATGATCACCTATGAAAAGTCTGCGATCTTAATGACACTAACAGCTTTCATGACAAGGGATCAATAGAGAATTTTGAGCGAATGGAATTTCTTTCACCTTTGAGCAGATTTCGTGAAGACTTGTTGCGATGGCTTTTGCTGGTGTATCACATCGGAACACATGACATTTTAGAATTCGTGTATCTTTATCTCTTGCTACATAAGCAAAATCCCTGCACAAAGAAAAATATGAATTATTAGCTACAATTATTTCATTATTTGAAATCAAAGGATAAGGGTTGGCCAAACTTCGAGTGATTGCTTCATTGTCTAACATATGAACATCCTTGGTCCAGATAAAGTCAAAGAAATTATATCTATTAACAGAACCAGAAATTAGATTCAGGCAAAAAAAAAGGCAAAGAAATTTGCAGAGGAAGTTTTTAATCACATAGTTTTGATCTGCGGGGGACACTATTTTAAAGAACCATAAGCCTTCAGAATGCAATTGTATGGGTGTTTCAGAAACAGAAATGCAGGGCATTGGGATGATAACTGGGAAATAGGGCCATTTGGACTGTTCTTACAGAGTGTTGTCATGGATTTGATGAGCCAAATGGCATCCTGCAGGGCTGCAATAATTCTATGATTTAAATTGCCTCTTGTACTATTATGCATGAATTAAGTATGGCATACACTTAGGGATACGATGCATGTATTATTTTCCATGTTAGGACACAGTCACCAATGCATAACAACTGAAAATCACTGTATAGTTGTTAACAATCTGTCGTTAACATACAAATTTTCAGGTGAACTATAATCCTGGAAATGTAGTGTTATATGGGTAGCTAATGCTTAATGTGTTTATACAACATCCCTCTGCTATTTCAACACAGGCATCAAACTGCCAAAGGAAAGAACAATTATCAGAATATATCATTCATTTGCTGACATATTCAATGGTAAATTACCACCCATTGTGAAACAAGACAATGTAGTGTAAAGGCTAATTTATTTAATTATTTCATGTGAACAGGTTTCATTTGTTTTACTTTTGCTAAGCAGTAATTTCAAAACAGAAGGAAAAAGGAACCTGGCACAATAATAAAAGTGGTCTTTTTTTAAGGTAATGAACTATTTTCCTATGCAAACTAACATGCAACAGGACTAACATTACAATATGCAGCTCATGTTCTCCGAACCCTTGCCCCACCATTTGATTTATTACTGCAAGCAATTTAAATCTCTTTACGAACTTCTAAAAACTGTTAAAACAATGAAGACTGCAGTGGATGTTCTGCACTTTAAGAGTTTATCACAGTACATATATGCAGACATCCCACCCTGCAAAAACTCATTTCAGGGAGGTAGCACCATCAATTTGCGGGAGACTCCTGGAACTTCTAGGAGAGGTGGGATGTTTGCAATACAGCAGCTAGCCAGTTAGTTTAAATAACGTTAGCTATGCTAATGAACGAATGACATCTGTTAAACTAACCTCAATGTGTTTTTTACAGTCTTAACCCACCATGGGCAATAGAAAAATCACTGTTGGAAACAGTGCAGCGAGCAACACTGTTATTATTTTTGACCCCTATTAGGCAGGGGTACACCTTAGGGTAGTCTGGGGAGACGTACATTTTATATTTTCTTTTTTTTTGGAATACTCTGCCATGGCGCGCTCTCGCTCTCTCTCTCTCGTGGTTGCTCTCGCGCTCTCTCTTGCTTTCTCTCACTCGCTCTCAAAAAATTGATTTCTGTGATACTGCATATAATTTGCAGGCATCAGGGAGCCACTATTAATATGCGGGAGACTCCCGGAACTTCCGGGAGAGGTGGGATGTCTGTATATGCAGTAAAATAATCACAAATTTGGAATACCAGAACTACCATTAGAATCTACTTGTTAGAATTACTGGGTGAAGCTTCTCCATTCCTGAACTAACAGTGGAAATATTCATAGGCTATCTCCGTGGCAGAGCAGTTTCTGTACAGTCTTAATGGGAAAAAGAAGTGAGATTTACATCCAAACTCCTTGCACGTTCCTGGTATTGAAAGCTCTGGATTAAAAGGCATAAATTTTAAAATAGGTCAACATTTGTCTTGATACTGAGGATTAATTTTATATACAAAATTAATTCAGAAAATAATGTAATTCACTTGTGAAAAAAGCCATCAACCTCAGGACAAAGGAGTATCAATTTGCAGCAATGTTCAGATAATCAAGAGAACAAACATGATCATAAAACTGGAGCAGACAATGGATCATCCTTCCTACAACTTACTCATGTAATTGAACAAGAGAATCCCTTCAAGGCTACTTATTGAATGCATACTAAAATGTTAAACTGCTTAGCTAATACCAGGAGGCAGTAATAAGAGATTAGGCTAATTGCAGAATATTCTATTAGTGATTACATTCATAGACCTTCTGTAGTAAACATTTAGAGTAAACTGTAAATCCCTTCTTTTTGTATGGGAAAAAATAATTACAATTCTGATTATCTGAGCATTCTGTTAAACCTTACTTATATTGTTAAATATGATTAACCAAACTATATGATACTCTAAACTTCAAGTAGTGCTACCTTAACTGTTTTACCAATACATTGTAGATTTGTTCAGTCGGTGCTGAATGTTCAAAAATCAAAAAGTATCTCTCACGGGACTTGAAAGTAAAAGTTTCAGACCCCTAGTTCCCTTTTGCATTTTGCTTTACTCAATTTCCAATTTTAATTGCAGCCTTTTCACAACCAATTGGACCCGTTGCTGAGATGTGCATGAAAATTCAAGTTCTAACTAAAGCCACAGGTTCAACCTTGGCACTTGCAGCATCTATTGTAAATTGCATTTTGAAAGATATGATTACTGAGTTAGAGCTGAAGGGTTTCTCAAATGGAAATCAGCAATACTATACTATGCCTGTTACTTGGGGTGGGTTAAAGAACTAGATCCAAACATTGTGGTTGCTGCTATGCAGAAACAGAAAGCAAATCTAAAAGCTCAGCTTATCATCTTTTATTTATTTAGAAATACAGCACCAAACAGGCCTTTCCGGCCCAATGGGCCGAACAACCCAGCATCTCAGTGATTTAACCCTAGCCTAATCACACAAGACAATTTACAATGACCAATTAACCCACTAACCACTACATCTATAGACCGTGGGAGGAAACTGGAGCACCCCGAGAAGTCCACACAGTCACAGGGAGAATGTACAGACTCTTTACAGATGGCTCCAGATTTGAACTCTGAACTTTGATGCTCTGAGCTGTAATCGTGTTGCACTAACCACTATACTACCGTGGGGCCTTTGAAAAGATTTGTCAAATTACCAGGCTTTTTCTGTACATTTGCAAAATTGAGCAAAAGGGAACATGGGAAAATGGAAACAGAGGACATCAATTCAAATTGAATGAAATGATCATAGCATAATACATTTTAAATGAGGAATCATATTTAAAGATTGGACCCTGTTTATAATGGCCTCTGTTTTTCAAAAATGCAGCTTCCTACAGGTTTAAGGGACTTGTGTAATACTGAGTTTCATCTGGAATTTCAAGCATAACCTTTGGAAGAATGAGGATACTATTATATAAACGTCTCTAGATCAAACAATTAATCCTTTAACAGCGATCCCCAACCACCAGGCCGTGAGGAAATGATATGAGTCAGCTGCACCTTTCCTCATTCCGTCACGCACTGTTGAACTTGAACATAGGGTTGCCAACTATCCCGTATTTGCCGGGACATCCTGTATATTGGGCTAAATTGGTTTGTCCCATACAGGACCGCCCTTGTCCCGTATTTCCCCCGCTAAGGTACAGCGTTCCTATGAAACCTTCCGTGTCAAAATGGCGTAAAGTGAAGAAGCAATTACCATTAATTTATATGGGAAAAATTTTTGAGCGTTCCCAGACCCAAAAAATATCCTAACAAATCATGGCAAATAACACATAAAACCAAAAATAAATAACACTAACATACAGTAAAAGCAGGAATGATATGATAAATACACAGCCTATATAAAGTAAAAATAATGTATGTATAGTCCGGAAGATGAAGGCAAAACCGATTTGTGGGGAAAAAATCAGCACGTATGTGCAAGCGCACCTCGCATGTGCACACAGGTGCCTGCGCAAGGCTTCATGGTCATGGTAGTCTTTCCTGGGGTAAAGTGTCCCGGGATTTGACTGCTACTTTTGTCCCTTATTTGGGAGTGAGAAAGTTGGCAACCCTAACTGTAAAAGATGTTGAGGTGAGTTTAACCCTACTTGAACATTCCGCCCCCCCCCTCCACCCCCCGGTCAGCAAGTCCGCAAGAATATTGTCAATATTAAACCAGTCTGTGGTGCAAAGAAGGTTGGGGACCCCTGCTTTATAACCTGTTAAGAAGATCAACCTTCTAAAATTTCTGTATATTAAGTGAAGTTAATTATACATCTAGATTATCAATGTACCACAGGACAAAAAATGAAGATGTCACAAAGAAAACTAAAATTAACAAGGCCTGTTTCCAGATTTTTCCCCCAGCACTGCTGTTGCTAGGTTAAAATGGCTCTTGGTAAGGTCATGTGATGCTGACAAATGTGTGCAACCGTCAAGATGCAACAATACTTTATCCAAATGATGTTTCTAAATCAGTCCCACTTTGACAACCATGCTAATGGCAAACACATTCTTTCCTTTCAAAGACACAGTGCAGCTAATAATTTAGTTTAACTGAAACCCATGGTAACTTGATTTTTAAAAAATGACATAGACTCTGATTAGGCAAAAACTGTAAATTTACGAACACTTTGTAAGGCAAAAGCTAAAACAAAATATACCAAGGAAAGGATATGACTTTATCCAGTGTTCACATTACTTAACCACCCAGGCTTTTAGAATATTCTATTCCTGTTCTTTTGTCACTCTCAGGCATTGCAGGTTGCTTTCCCCCCAGAGAAATGAACAAACTTCTTTCAGCCTATTCTCTGAGAGCCTGGGATAAATGCCGATAGGAACATAAAAAATGCCATGAGTTCTGAGATTTTGCATGCAAAAGTAACACAAGGACTTTGATTTAGCTGCAGACATCCATCATGTTTATATTGAACAAATAACACTTGAAACTTGGTCTGTACACACCAATTATTCACCAATAAATCTTCCCTCTTACTTTACATACAGGTCCTACAATCTTTATCATGATTAATACCACATCATCTGCTGTAATAACTGCAGTTAAAAGCCATTAAGTTTATTATTTAGTGCTACTTGTTCTTGTTATTTTAATATTTTATGATAGATATAAAAAACAAGAAACACACATTTCAAAAAATAACATATATTATAGTGTAGGCTTAATGGTAATCACCTGGTATTCCTGAAAGTAGTTATTTGGTCCCATACACAATTTCAAAATATGGAAGCTCCTGATCTGTTTTAAGCTTCAAGTTCATTCTGCTTGAATCTTTTGCAAGTTTTATATACCTTGATGCCTTTATTATAATGGCAAACAGAGTGGTTTAAAATCATCTCACTTCAGCAGCCAACTTCAATGACATCAGTTCTACCTGAACCACTCGAAAGCTAACATTATATCTGTATTTTCTAGAATATGATCCCTAACCAAATGATAGAATTACATTTGATACAGTAACATTGATTGTAGGTCAGGCTCCAAGTGTGATCAACACCATCTATTGGTGAAGTATCCTGGAGTTCCTTTAAATAGTGCGGAAGCCATAAATTGTTGTTGTTGCACTGCAGACACATTTTGTGTTCTACTTATGTCATATATCTTCAGCTTTTGGCCTTTCTTTGTCCTGGTATATTCCCTTGAAGATCTGCATGATCATAGTATTGGAATTGATTTATTATAATTAATGTCACTGGTACTGAGGCACAGTGAAAAACCTGCCTTACGTTCTATTCATACAGATCCATTCATTACACAGTGAGACAATAACAGAGTGCAGAACAGAGTGCAACAGTTACAGAGAAAAAGCAAGGCAGGTAGGCAATCAGGTGCAAGCTCATAATAAGGTAGATTGTGAAATCAGGAGCCCATCAACAGTCGTAGGAATTTAGGACCCATTCAATAATACTAGTGGGGTGGAAGTTGTCCTTGAGCCTTATGGTACTGGCTTTCAGACTTTGCACAATGGAAGAAGGGGAAAGAGAAAATAACCAGGATGAGTGGGATCTTTGATTCTGCTGGCTACCTTATTGAGGCAGTGGGAAGAACAGACATGTATGTCCTAGCACGCAGTCAGTTTGGGTAGGGTGGATGAATAAGATCAGTGAGAGCCAATGGTCAGGAAGGTGTTCTGCAATGCTCCATGGAAAGCAAAGGACATGACAAGGCACAGAAGAAGTCATGACTATCTGCTGCAACTAAGAAAGGCACCAGTTGTGACAGCTTCATGCACCACTGCTCCAGTGCCAAAGGTATTTCCTCTTTAAAAACTCACCTGTACAGGCTTCCTGTCATCATCAGATATGAAAGACAAACACATAGTATTAAAGGTGGAGCCCTAGTCAATAGTTTACTGCCCAGATGCTTCAGAGATGAGTGTAGACCAGGGAGATGGCATCCACCATAGATCTGGTTTAGAGGCAAACAAAATGCATTGGGTCATGGTTATCTGGAAGGCTGAAGTTCGTGACCAGCCTCTCAAAGCATTTCATGATGCTGCATATCAGCACCACTGGGTGGTAGTCATTAAGGCATATTACCTTGTTTATGTTAGATACCAGAATATTAGTGGTCTTATTAAAGCTGGTTGAAGCAAAGAGAGGTTAAAAATGTCTACAGATACTCCCACAGGACTTAAAAGCATGGCCAGGGACATCATCTGGGCCAGATGACTTCCATGGGTTCACTCTCTGGAAAGCTGATTTTATATCTGTGTGTGGACTGATCGTGCCGGTGGCCAATGACCTCTTAAGCTTGGCCTGAGGGAAGGAGGGACTGAACGGGACACTTCTACTTAGAAGCTTGTAAGTGTGGTGCGTTGAGGGTATGTGTAATTTCTGGCCTATGTCTCAGGCACAGTGCAAGCTTTATGTAGTAGGACTACAATCAAAAAAAGTCATTGGCTCATCAGATCGGTTCCACTGTAGCTCAACCAGATGATTGTACTGAAATTTATAGGCAACCATGTGTTTACAAGAGTGTGCCATACAGATTTCCATCATGAGGGGCTTGATCATATGCACAGCAATTTAGTGGTTGACAGGGTAAATTCTGTGAAGATGTTTCCCTGCTTGGGGGAAGGAAGAAGTGACGATGGGAGTTTTTTGGGAGGGGTTGGAGTGACGTTGCAGAAGATCAATGGGATTGGCATTTGTCATAGTTCCAGACTTAAGAGTTTCCCTAATCAATACTGAATTTCTTCATTTTAAGATCATGATTTTTTGGGAATTATCTATCCCAGGGGGTTGTGGATACACAACAGATTTTTAGATATTAATGGAATCAAGGAATAATGGTGAGAAAAGGTGAAGTCAGAAAGCCAGTCAGAATCTCAGTAAACAATGAAGCAGACAGACACAAGGAGCTGAACAGTGAATACATGCTCCTTAGTTTCTAAAGTGACTCAACTGAGGAACTGAGAATTTCAGAGCAAATGCCATGGGAATGAAGAAAAAGTGTGTACTCTTCACCCACCCTGTCCGCTACAGGAACTTGAAAATTTAATGTTTTTAATTCTACTTCAAATAGGAAATCTGCCAAATTTTATATTTTAGGATTTTCTGCAAATTCTACAGCTGCTGTCTCAAAGCACATACTTTAATTAAAATCACAAATGGTGAAGGAATAAATCTTTTTAATCATGCTGTGATTTGTGAAAACAGAAGTGTAGAGATGAAATTGATACAACACACAAAACTACAATTAAACCAGAAAAGTGTAAATTTAAACACCCAGGACTTTATACCTGCCTATGAGCATAATTAACTATATCATTGCTAAATAAAAGCACTGAATCTATTTAACAATATTCTAAACAATTAGAAATTTCTTAAGACAATTCACAATTTATAAACTAATTCACTGTCAGGTTCTAGTTTTCAGTCATTTAATTAGGATAATCTTCCCCCAGATTTCAATCTCATATAAAATGGAATTAGATTGAAATTGTAATTATTGAACTTTTTAAATTATTACTATTTGAATATTACTTTGCACATTAATGCAAAAAACATGAGAGAGGACTGGAGGGCGATGAGGACCATCACTGGGTTCTGGCAAACTAGCAGTATGGACAGGGCCAATGAACTTAACCTGTTCTTTAACAGATTTGACATTGTGGCCCCTGCCCATCCCCCACATGAACCATCTGCTGTCAGCCCCCAACCAACACATATTCCACTCTCCTCTCCTACCCCTCCTCACAGTCCCCCACCCTGCTCTCATGACTATACCCCTCCCCCACACAAAAGCACCACAGTGGGCTTCACAGCTGAACAGGTGAGAAGACAGCTGAAACGTCTCAACTCAAGCAAGGCTGCAGGACCGGATGGTGTAATTACCAGGGTGCTCAAAGCCTGTGCCCCTCAGCTATGTGGAGTACTTCGCCATGTATTCAACATGAGCCTGAGGCTCCGGAGGGTTCCTGTACTGTGGAAGACGTCCTGCCTTGTCCCTGTGCCGAAGATGCCGCGCCCCAGCGGCCTCAATGACTACAGACCTGCGGCATTGACCTCCCATATCATGAAGACCCTGGAGAGACTTGTTCTGGAGCTGCTCTGGCCTATGGTCAGGCCACACTTAGATCCCCTCCAGTTCGCCTACCAGCCCCGACTAGGAGTTGAGGATGCCATCATCTACCTGCTGAACCGTGTCTATGCCCACCTGGACAAGCCAGCGAGCACTGTGAGGGTCATGTTTTTTGACTTCTCCAGTGCGTTCAACACCATCCGCCCTGCTCTGCTGGGGGAGAAGTTGACAGCGATGCAGGTGGATGCTTCCCTGGTGTCATGGATTCTTGATTACCTGACTGGCAGACCACAGTACGTGTGCTTGCAACATTGTGTGTGCAACAGAGTAATCAGCAGCACTGGAGCTCCACAGGGGACTATATTGTCTCCCTTTCTCTTCACCACTTACACATCGGACTTCAACTACTGCACAGAGTCTTGTCATCTTCAGAAGTTTTCGGATGACTCTGCCATAGTTGGATGCATCAGCAAGGGAGATGAGGCTGAGTACAGGGCTATGGTAGGAAACTTTGTCACATGTTGTGAGCAGAATTATCTGCAGCTTAATGTGAAAAAGACTAAGGAGCTGGTGGTAGACCTGAGGAGAGCTAAGGTACCGGTGACCCCTGTTTCCATCCAGGGGGTCAGTGTGGACATGGTGGAGAATTACATATAGCTGGGGATACGAATTGACAATAAACTGGACTGGTCAAAGAACACTGAGGTTGTCTATAAGAAGGGACAGAGCCATCTCTATTTCCTGAGGAGACTGAGGTCCTTTAACATCTGCCAGATGATGCTGAGGATGTTCTACAAGTCTGTGGTGGCCAGTGCTATCATGTTTGCTGTTGTGTGCTGGGGCAGCAGGCTGAGGGTAGCAGACACCAACAGAATCAACAAACTCATTTGTAAGGCCAGTGATGTTGTGGGGATGGAACTGGACTCTCTGACGGTGGTGTCTGAAAAGAGGATGCTGTCTAAGTTGCTTGCCATCTTGGTCCATGTCTCCCATCCACTACATAATGTACTGGGTGGGCACAGGAGTACATTCAGCCAGAGACTCATTCCACCGAGATGCAGCACAGAGCGTCATAGGAAGTCATTCCTGCCTGTGGCCATCAAACTTTACAACTCCTCCCTTGGAGGGTCAGACACCCTGAGCCAATAGGCTGGTCCTGGACTTATTTCATAATTTACTAGCATAACTTACATATTACTATTTATGGTTCTATTACTATTTATTATTTATGGTGCAACTGTAACAAAAACCAATTTCCCCCCGGGATCAATAAATTATGACTATGACTATGGGTATGATTAAAGTCAAACATAAAATAGGCACAGGAGCATTGTTTTAAAACAAACTCTAATCAATTGTAAGTAATATTACAGCAAGCACAGATGAAATAGTCAGATATTCCAAAGTGAACCATTATTCGGTGATCAGTGCTGAAAAGTGTGGATACAATCTGAGGACAAGAAAGACATTAGCTGTGGCTTATCAGAGGACAATACATCTCAGAGTAGTGTTTCAGGATGAAATCGCTGACTTCAGGAATGTGAATGGGATATGCAAGAAAAATGTTTAATGTTTTATGTTCAGAATAATTATATTAAACAGCTTCTTAAAGTCAACTAAAACAACAGGAATTCTGCAGATGCTGGAAATTCAAGCAACATACATCAAAGTTGCTGGTGAACGCAGCAGGCCAAGCAGCATCTATAGGAAGAGGCGCAGTCGACGTTTCAGGCCGAGACCCTTCGTCAGGACGAAGTGTCCTGACGAAGGGTCTCGGCCTGAAACGTCGACTGCGCCTCTTCTTAAAGTCAACTGACTGGCTAAAGATAGCATTGCCCTGACCAATCATTCATTTCATACAGTCAGATGTTTTCTCAATATATTACTGTATGATGTTCGTTATTCCTGGTAAAGAGATATTGTAAAGTGAAAGAACTTTAAAACGTATCTGGTTATACAATGATACTTGAACTAGTTTTGTAACAATCAGCAAGTCTGATCATCTCTTCCATACTGTAAATCTTCCTGTTGTCATAGAAGGAAAAGGTCTTAAAGCCAGAACATTACTACTGAATTAAGACATGCTGGAATGGCATTTCCTCACTAAGCACAGATTTAAATACTCATCTGTTCACACTTGCAGAATTAAGTGTAGCACACTCTCTCCCTTGGGAGTACAAATTATTTCAAAAAAGGGAAAAGTTACCTCTCTCTGAGTCCAGGAAAGCAGAGGAAAGAAATCAGAAAGAATGCAATCAACATCTGGACCATTTATAAACTTGGATGTTGACAGTAAATCACATTAAAAAAGTCAATGATTTCCCACATTTGGTTGTTAAAACATTATCATAAACCAATACAAACTAATGACTAAAGCCAACTCTATTTTTCCCAAACCGAATGATCACTTAAGGATATCTGCATAAAATGTGACAATGAATATTGCATTAAATTTGGTGCTTACAATTTCATCTTTAGCGCACATAGAATACACAACAAATTTCACCTGTAAATAATCCTAAATCCACCTTGTTACTTTATCACTTGTGGGCTGCATAATCTTCTTGTCTGAATTTTCCATTGTGCTGGGCTGTTCAGTCAGCAAAATTTACACTAAACTAAAATGTGGTGTACATCTAGGTAGAATCAAATTCTGATGATTGTTCATTCAGTTGAATAAAATAAAATTTTGCCAATTGCTGGCCCTGCCAACAAAATGGCTTAATCTAAGACTGAATTTCAAACTTAGTTTTCACTTAGTCAACTTGTTTGTGGGGTTTCAAAGCAACTTTTAAAATGATGTGCACATTTGTTTATTCTTATTTTAATCAGAATCAGATTTAATATCACCGGCATATGTCGTGAAATTTGTTGTTCTGTGGTAGCACTACAATGCAATACATTATATAAAATGTTATGTTTCCAAATTCCAGTACCATATCAAGAAAAATGTTTTTAAAGCATTTGAAAATATATTTTTACTTTATCAGGGAATTATAATTTTCAAACACTTCTGTAAATTGTTTTCAGTTATTTAAAACTGGATTACATGCAGATGATGAATATAGAAAAGTACAATACAGGAGCAGGCCTTTCAGCCCACAATGTTGTGTCAAACTAATTACATTAGTGATCAAATGCCTATCCAAACTAATCCCTTCCACCTACACCATGCTCATTTCCATTGTCCTTCCATTTCCTGTACATTCACATGCCTACCTAACAGCCTGTTGAGTGTCTCTGTTGTATTTGTCTCTATCACACCTGGCCACACCCTGCTCTCTGTAAAAAAATCTTGCCCTGTACATCACCTTTGAACACCATGAGATTTGGCTAGTTTATGACAGCGATAAATTCAGCCAGTGCAAACGAGTTAGAGTGGAAATGAGAGAAAAAAAGCTGTCAAAACTAGCAAAATTTCAACTGCTTTTACATTTATTATTTTTTTGGAGGTGCAAACTTGGAAGCATAAAGATTTATTGCCCTTCAGATGGTGGCAAAACACCTTGAACTGCTGCAGCCACTCTTGGCCCGAGAGTTCCACGATTCAGGTGCAGTAACGATGAAGAAATAGTGATAGACTTCCAAATCAGGATGATGTGCAATTTGCAGGGAAGCGTTCTGTTGAGGGTGTCCTCATGCACCAGATGCCATTGTCACTTTTAGGTCTGATAGTGATCACCGGATTGGGATAACCTAAAAGGGCAGCTGCCATACATTTTGCAGATGGTACAAACCAGATGCACTGTATACTACGAATTGCCAACCAAGCAGGGTCTTTTATCGGATGTGCCTGGATTGGCTATGTGTCTGATATAGAAACTACCACTTATAAAACACAAGTTTAAAAAGTTGAAGACAGAAAAAGATGCTTCTTTCTTTGGTGCAGTTGCCTAATTTCATTTCAACTATCCATACTAATTATTTAAATGTGCCTCCCTCCTCCTGTCAAAACAAATATGTTGTACTGTAGTTAAGAGATTCTATGCCTGCCTCTGGAACCATCTCAGATTAGGGGACGGACACTATCTGCAGGAATGTTTCATTCATTTTTATGCAACACCATACTAGCCTGAAAACATTCGATCTAACTAGCTAATTATGATTAATCGTCCAAGCAAGCACAGTAAGCCACAATGCTTGTATTCCAAGAAACAATATAACCTTGGGGATATTCAATACCTACAAGAGCAACAATGACAAATGCACTCTGTCCATACTGTTAACTGCTTTCCTTGTTATTTCCCAAAGATTGATCTGCAGTGCAATTCAAACAGCTATTTTTAAATATTCGGGTTTTGCCTTTTCTTTACCTAATTTTTTTTGTTGTTCACAGATACACCAACTAATCTGCCAAAGGTTGCCTAGCGACATGCATTACAACAATATCTGTTGAAAACTCTACTGGAACTAAAATGCTACAGATAAAGATCAAATTCTGACATTTACATTGAACAGATTTCAGTTGGGGGGGGTACTGCTGGGAGTGGGGAATGAAAAGGGTGAATGAGATTTAAATGCAAAGACATGGAAATTACTGACAGTGCTCCAAGGCACTTTTACTCCAAAACAAAGCCAGACATTTCAAAGGTAAAATAATGAGTTGTTGAAAACAAAAGCAGGAGAATTGATTAACCATAATTTCAAAAGTAGAAAGGTACTATAGAAACAGAGTAGAAAGATAGAGCCCAGCACTTGCCTTGCATTTCACTATGGTCTTAGATACAATTCTACTGGTATTGATAAAGCTAACACCATAACATAATTTTAAATAAAAAAGGTTTGTATATTTGGACAAAATAATATGCATCTGGATTTATTCTTAACATCACAATGTTTTCAAACAAAATATGAGGCTGATCGTATTGGAAAATGCAAACGCATGCATTGTATTTTCTATGTATTACAGTATTTACTCAAATGCACACATTGTATTTTCTATATTTACTATGTAACCACTGCTAGCTCAATAGAAGGTATTCACTATGTAGCCATGACTTTTGACCTGTTCACTATTAATTCATGAAGAGAACTAGAATGAAAGATAACGGTGGCAAGTAAGGTGATGAAATATGTGGCAGTATGTCAACACAAGACTAATTAAGAAATAATTGTGGTTAGGGATGAGAGGACATATGGTCTAAAATGTAAACTAGGATATAATTAAGTTGGGGAGTAAAACAATAGTGGAAAGTTGAGAGCGGATATATTGATGATATGTAATCACAGGCCGACTGGATATGATAATGTAGCTAAGATAGGAAAATTGCTATAAAAAATGCTGTATACAAGCCTCGACGGGCAGTCAGCTACTAGCTTTCTGATTGTCTCAGCTTTGATTTGCAAATTAAAGTTTAGAACGTCTTGACGAGTTTTCTGCGTCTCCTGGTCGTTTGTGAGAAATGAGAAACCACGACAATCGCAAGATAGTATCAGGTTAGGAGACAAAATTCTGTTCAACATAGTTGGTTTTAAAGGAGAAAAAGGACGGAGAGCTGTCAGGTTTTCAAGAATTTCCAGGGATTGTGGCATGGATAGTTTTCGGCAGAGATGTCAAAGGTGGAGTAATTAACATCAGGCATATGCAAAAGGTGACATTATGTGTTATTAATGAAGGCTGTGAGACAGTGTGGTGATGTGGGGTTGTACAGCTGAGCGAGGTTACACAGATAACCATGAGTGAGGTGGAACTTGAGGGAAAAAAGGATGCACATTTTAAAGTGAAGAAAATGGACTGGGCATAAGTGTTAGCAAGCAAAGGAAGGACAGCTGATGAAACCTAGTGAACAACTGGGATACAGGAAATAGAATTTGAATGCTCACTGGACAGTTAAGTGAAGAGAAAACACAGGCTCAGAGCAGGATTTCAATAGCAGCTGAATTAACATAAGAAAGCAGCCAGGTGGTGTAACCGAGGAATCAGCAGTCTTGATGCTGGAAAGCTCACCCAATAAGGGTTCGAGTGGCAGCCTGGTTCAGGGTGAAAAATTGCCAGGAACAGGGATGGAGACATTACATAGGGAACAAAGACGGATGCAAAGAATGGAGAAGATCACTTCAGTTTCAAGAGAGCTCTGCTCATTTAACACTAGATGACCACATTGAATGTTTGAACAAAACAGCTATGGGGATCGAAATACAGCAAAGTGGTATCAGCACACAGGTGGAACCCAATAGTCAAGGTCACCGAGAGCTAAGACAGAAGGTGGTAGATCAAGGCACAGAACTTCAATGTCCAAATGGATGCTCCCAGGGACAGAATTGTGTAGAAGCATGGACAGAAGACATTGCTGTTGATACCTTGGCCCATTAAATTAATGTCTAAATTAAATCAGGCAACAGTCCCTAAATGATCGAAAACAGACAATGTGCAAAGTAGAGAATCAGTAATATAGTCAGGTTACAACTTCATGCTTGTCATTTCCAAGATGACGACCAATGGTACTTTAAGGATCATCAGATACACCACCTGGCTGCATCTGTTACTCTTGAAAAGCAAGGCTTCAAAAAAAATTAGATCAATCCAAATTATAAGTGATTGGTTGTTAAACAAGCAATGCTATCTGGCTTTGTTTGAAGCAAATCTTAAATGAGCAAGGACAACAGCTTCAGATTAAACTGAAATGTACTCAATTCATCAGTCAGATGGCTGTATGGATAAATCTATTTCTGGGTCACAAACCATTAATAACTACTTACTTAACAGTGGCCTGGGGAATTCTTTACAGCCTTCATTAATTATAAATTATATGTAACAGAAATGTTTTAAGAGAAGGAGTAATGAATGCACTGTGGACTTTATATATGAATGAGTATTCTCTGTATTTTGTGATAAAGGGAATTAGGCAAATGAATACCAGTGTATTCTACTTGTATCGGTGAAATACAGATCATTTAATATTAATTTTCCACTCTTGTTCATTTAATTTTCCTGTACATTTCTCATATCAGGAAATACCACATGGGCATCATAAAGCTACACAACTGGCCAATGAACTGAGTAACATTTATTTCTGCTAAATGATGTATGTTCAGTGTGTGCCAGGGATAATTGTGGTTCAGCAGTGGGTGAGTGTGCACAAACCCCTCGTTGGTCAGGCTTTTCTTCATGCAAAGCTTCAACAATTAAACAGCAATTGCTATAGAAGATCCAAAAAAAAACAGATAATTTACGGTAGTTGAATATCCAAACTTGGCAAAGATGGAAAAAATGCTTCTCTCTGCCCAATTTCTACTCAATCTGAGTACATGCTACCATGTTCTTTTGATTGACTGTAAATGAACAAAATAAATACAGACACCTAGCACAGCAAATAAGACCATAAGATATAGGAGCAGAATTAGTCCATTTGGCCCATCAAACCTGCTCCACTATTTCATCATGGCTGATCCATTTTTCCTCTCAGTCCCAAACTCCTGCCTTCCCTCCACTTCCCTTCATGCCCTGACCAATCAAGAATCTATCAACCTCTGCCTTAAATATACATAAAGACTTGGCTCCATTGCTGACTGTGGCAAATAATTCTACAGATTCACCACTGTCTGGCTAAGAAAATCCTCCTCATCTCCACTCTGAAAGGGCTCCCCTCTATTTAGAGGCTGTGTCCTCTGGTCTTATTCTTCCCCACCATAGGAAACATCCACTCCACATCCACTCTATCAAGGCCTTTCACCATTTGATAGGTGCCAACTTGGTCACCCTTCATTCTTCTAAATTCCAGTGAGTACAGGCACAGAGCCATCAAATACTCTTCATATGACAAGTTGTTAAATCTTGGAATCATTTTTGTGAACCTCCTTCAAAACCTCTACGGTTTCAGCACATCCTTTCTAAGATAAGGGGCCCAAAACTGCTTACAATACTACAAGTACTCCCTTTCCTGTACTCCCTTTTCACCTATGACTGCATTCCTGTACATGGTTCTAACTCCATAATCAAGTTTGCAGACGACACCACGGTGGTTGGCCTGATCAGAGGGAATGACGAAACGGCCTACAGGGATGAGGTCCAGCACCTGGCCGCATGTTGTGCTGACAACAACCTGGCCCTTACACCCAAAAGACCAAGGAGATCGTTGTGGACTTCAGGCATGCTAGGAGCCACACTCACGTCCCCATCTACATCAACAGAGCTGTAGTGGAGTGTGTATCAAGCTTCAAATTCCTTGGTGTCCACATTTCTGAGGATCTCACCTGGTCCCTGAACTCCTCCATCCTGATCAAAAAGGTGTAACAGTGCTGTTATTTCCTGCAGAGCATCAAGAAAGCTCACCTCTGTCCCAGGATACTGAAGGACTTTTACCACTGTACCATTGAGAGCATACTCACCAACTGCATCTCAGTGTGGTATGGCAATTGTCCCATATCGGACTGCAAAGCACTCCAGCATGTGGTGAAAACTGCCCAGCGGATTATCAGCACCCAATTGCCCACAATTGAGAACATCTACCATAATCTTTTTATCGTCCACAACAAAGCCATCAATTCCATCATTCAAATCATTGACATACAACTTGAAAACAATTGGTCCCAACACATACCCCTGTGAAACACCACTAGTCACCGGCAGCCAACCAGAAAAGGCTCCCTTTATACCCAGACTTTTGCTCCTGCCAATCAGTCACTGCTTTATGCATACTAGAATCTTTCCTGTAATACTATGTAGCTTGTTAAGCAGCCTCATGTGCAGTACCTTGTCAAAGGCCTTCTGATAATCAAAATACACATCAGCCGATTCTCCTTTGTCTATCTTCCATGGTATTTCTCCTGTTACGTAACCGGCAACAATGAATATTAATCGAGACAGGTTTTATAAAAACAACCAAACATTTATTAAACACGTATAAGCGATAAGGAGAAAAAAAAGGAAAACTTTGACCGGAGGTTAAACAGGTACGCAGCCGTTCATCAACTCCACTCGGCTCTGGCTCTTAAAGAGTTAAATGCGGAAACAGTTCTTAAAGCGATACAGTCAGATACAGTACTTAAAGCGATAACTTCGAAAGTCCAACAGTTGTACGCATTCAATTGGGAGAGACTTCTCTGGAGAAGGATTCTTCATCGACGCACCTCTACTGCCGGTTCTGTCCACAGGATTCCCGATGCCGAAAATAAACAGTTTAAATCAACTGACCTTAAATTGTTTAGAGAGAGAGAGAGCGCCTTTGTGCATGAACACATTGCGCTATTGCAAGAGTTATCTCAATGCAGCTTCTCTTCAACGAAGACTCAATAAGGTCGATCCTTTATTAAACTGCCAACCGATGCCGACTTCTCTCGATCCTTCACTTCGACGAATTCTTCACTCTCCCTTCAAAACTGTCGGAATTGAGTAAATTGGCACTTCCAGCCACAAATTTCCAGTCCAAGTAATATGGAATCTTTCAACAGAACGTACAACCGTTTTAAAAATGAAACTGCATCACAAAAACAAACATGAAACAGAAACAGAGGCACAACACGTTCTACCTAGAAATCTACAAACTCAAAATCCTACTGCATCACCTGAGTCGACCTTTATATAGTCACGGGGCACATGTCATCAAGTGACCTCACATTGGCGGGAAAATCACATCAGGTGACCTCCAAAAGACCATTAAAGCATTCTCACAAAAAAAAACATCTCCTTGAGCATGTAACACCTCCCTCCAAAAAAAAAAATTTGGTCTCTTGAAGAACAAAAATTTAACAATTTATACAAAAAAATACAAAGGTATAAAATTTACAAAATACACAATATATACAATCTTATCTTTCAACCCTTTACAAACTAATGTACAGTAGGAGTGTTACAAATGATAACATATCACTCCAAAAAAACATTTTCATTGTACATTTAACATCTAGACAAACAGTCAGCGATCACATTATCTTTACCCTTGATATGAGTGATCAAAATATTGTACTCCTGTAACATGAAACTGGATTACTAAATTGGAGTTTAATTTCCTTAACCCTGTTCCTTAACAGTCACAGTAGCAACCTCTCTCTCATAATACGGCTTTATCATATTTATATGACACAGCTGTGTTGTCTTTCTCCTATCTGGGGTTTTTACCACATAATCCACCTCATTTACTTTAGATTTAATCTCATAAGGACCATGGAATTTTGCTTGTAATGGGTTCGTTTGCACTGGGAAAAGAACCAACACCCTACCTCCAGGCTTAAATGACCTCATCCTAGCTTCTTTATCATACCACGTCTTCATCTTCTCTTGAGCTAACTTTAACTTTTCCTTGGCCAAACTACAAGCTTTGTACAATCTGTCTTTAAATTTCAAAACATAATCTAGCAAACTAGTGTGTACTTCTTTATTAATCCACTGTTCCTTGCCAAAATTTTTATATGTGTTTCAGGCATTACCAATTTTTGTTCCAAAATCTTTCTTTGATAAAGTTGACTCTAAAATTTCTTCATTTATTTGGCAGAATAAGAATCCGAGACTGGGTAAAATACATTTACAGAAAGCTAAGAGAGATGGAGGTTTAGCATTACCTAACTTTAGATTCTATTACTGGGCTATTAATATTCGACATATGAAATTTTGGTTACTTGATCAGGATATACTATCTATTCCTAAATGGGTAGCATTGGAACTACAATCTGTTCAGGGTTATACACTTGGCTCTATTTTAGGCTCCTCTCTCCCTTTTGATTCGAAACGCCTTAAGCAGGTGTCTAACCCGATAGTTAAATATGCTTTGCGCATTTGGTTTCAATTCAGAAAATTTTTTGATCTTAATCAATTCGGGTTAGCGATTCCTATTTTAGGTAACATATTTTTTCCTCCCTCTTTTACGGATCGCGCTTTTCAAACTTGGAAGACTAAGGGTATTTTACGGTTTTTGGATTTATTTTTAGATGGTTCCCTTATGTCTTTTGAACAATTATCTAATAAATATAACTTATTAAGAATACATTTTTTTAGATATTTACAAGTTAGAAATTTCCTAAGTACTATACTTTCTTCCTTTCCAATGCTTCCTCCTGCATATATTTTAGATTCGATAATTAACCTCAATCCATGTCAGAAAGGTGCATCGGCTATGATTTATAATATTATTATGAAACTTAGGAAAGCTCCATTTGATAAGATTAGGGTAGATTGGGAACAGGAATTGGGGCTTACCATTTCTGTGGATGATTGGGGGCAGATTTTACAATTAGTTAATACTTCCTCTATTTGTGCTAAACATTCCCTAATTCAATTTAAAGTGGTTCATAGAGCACATATGTCCAAAGATAAGTTAGCGCGTTTTTACTCGCATATTAATCCTTTTTGTGATAGATGTTCGGGGCAGATAGCCTCTTTAACTCATATGTTTTGGTCTTGCCCTACTCTGGAAACTTTTTGGAGAGATATTTTTAATATTATTTCTAAGGTATTAAATATAGATATCTCTCCTCACCCTATTACTGCTATCTTTGGACTACCTAAAATTTCTAGTAATCTTTCCCCTTCAGCCCGTAGAATGATTGCATTTCTTACTTTAATGGCGAAAAGATGTATTTTACAACATTGGAAAGAGCTTAATGCTCCAACTACCTTTTTTTGGTTCTCTCAGACGATTTTATGTTTGAATCTGGAGAAAATTAGAAGTAACCTTTATGATTCTTCATTTAAATTTGAACAGATTTGGGGACCTTTTATTCGATATTTTCATTTAATGTAATATATACCCTTCTTGTTTTTTTTTCACTGTTTTTAATGGAGGTCGGGATTGAGGACATGATTTTAAGTGTAACTCTGTTTGGTTTCAAGTTAGCCCATTGCTTTGCTTTGCTTTTAGTTAGTTGCACGGTGGGTTTTTTTGGGTTTTTTTTTTCTTTTTTTCTATTGATATATATAAAATTTAGTATACTATTATGTTATCTTGGTTTCTTATGTCTAAATTACATTGTTTGTAGTATTTTTTTTGGTATTGATACCTTCTGGAATTTTATTATATTTTAACATTGTATTAATGTTTATATGGCCTACCTTTTTGTATACTTATTCAATAAAAAGATTTAAAAAGAAAAGAAAGAATCCACTGTTCCTTCAACAAAGCCAAAGGTCCTCGAACTCTATGTCCAAACACAAGTTCAAAAGGACTAAAACCTAATGATTCCTGTACTGACTCCCTGACTGCAAAAAGTAGTAAATGTATACCTTCATCCCAATCCTTTTCATTTTCTACACAATATGTCCTAATCATAGCTTTTAGTGTAGAATGAAATCTCTCCAAGGCTCCTTGTGATTCTGGATGACAGGCTGAGGAAATAATCTGCTTTGCTCCCAGTTTATAAACTATCTGCTGAAACAACCCAGACATAAAATTACTTCCTTGATCTGATTGTACTTGATCTGATTGATACTATGAGCCATAGTCAAAATCTCATTTCGGTAAACTTTAGGAACAACAACCTGATGATTAACTTCCCATTCCTCACTAGCGGGAATTGTAGTCGATCTCCACTTTCTCATTAATACCCCCTTTTCAAAATAATATCCAACTGGTACTTTTCCAATTTCACTATCTGGAAGAGCTTGTTCTTTTAATTTAACTATCTCAGGATCTCTACCCTGCTCTGCTATCATCTCCTTCCAAGATAAAGACAAATCTTCCTGGTCAGACTTACCACCAAAATCCTGATCAAATAAGGTAGGTAAGAAAGTTTCTGATACATCCTCAAAATTTGAATCTTGATTTGAACTGTCATGGGTAACAACCTCATCCTTTACATCAGTCTTTTTAGCCATAGCTCTTGTTACAACACAGGAAGAATCTGTGTTAGAATCCTTCTGTGACTCCTCAGAATTTGAATTTATTGTCAAATGCACTTCAGGAAAAACTTGTCCACCTGCTAAATCATTCCCTAACAAAAGAGAAACATCATTCACAGGTAAACTGGATTGTAGTCCTACTTTAACAACCCCTGTAACTAATCCTGACCTTAAATTTACTCTATGTAAATGTACTGGCATAAGGGCACTCCCTACTCCTCTTATATAATTTACCTCACCAGTGTCAGACTCATCATTAAACATTAACACACTATCTAATATTAGTGATTGTGAAGCTCCAGTATCTCTAAGTATCCTTATCGGTACTGCATTGGATCCTTCTTTCAAGGATACAAATCCTTCCGTTATAAAAGCCTCATATCCCTTCTTAACTTGGTCAGACTCTGACACATCTTCATTAATATTTTCTAAACCCTGTGGTTTTACAGGTTTTCCAATATGCTGCACACAAGCATCTGGGGCCACTTCTTTCTGTTTCCCTTTCAATCAGAAGCAATTAGCCACTACATGTCCAGGTTTCTTACAATAATTACAAAGAATACCAAAATGTCTTTCATTCACATGTCTCCCTTTATCCTTACTTTTCTCACTAACTTCAGATTTAATGTCTGATTTACCTTGACTCTCTGTGTTAGTTCTCCTTTTAAAAAAGTTATCTGGAGAAAATTTATTCTTGTGGATTAAAACATACTCATCAGCCAATTTAGCAATCTCCTGCAATGTAGCGTGTCCCGTTCATTTAAGTATGTTCTCACTTCAACAGGAATACTTCTTTTAAATTCCTCCTGCAAAATCAGCTCTTTCAATTTATTATACTCCCCATTCACATTTTTAGAGGAAACCCATCTCTCAAAACACACAGATTTCTCATAAGCAAATTCCACATAAGTTTTTTCCACCGATTTCTTTAAATTTCAAAATCTTTCTCTATACACTTCTGGAACCATCTCATATGCTTTCAATATATTCTCTTTAACAATATCATAATCCAGTGTTTGTTCAGCATTTAAAGCTGTATAAACTTGTTGTGCCTTGCCTTTAATTACACTGTAACATCACTGGCCATTGGTCCTTCGGCCACTTTAAACTCAGAGCAACTGTTTCGAAATGCTGAAAATATGCATCCACATCAGCTTCATTAAATGGAGGAGCCAAAACAACCTCATGACTGGCAATAAATTGTTTTGTAGAACCAGAAGACTGATTCCCAGACCTTATTTTCTCCATCTCTAGCTCAAATTTCCTCTGGTTTTCAGCTTCTCTTTCTCTCATTTCCACTTTAAATCTTTCAAACTTTAACTGTTCAAGATGCAACCGCATTTCCAGATTACTCATTGGAAACTTATCTAACACCTCCTCCTCAAAATATTCCAAATTAATATAATGTTCAGCAATTTTTCTTTGTAGGAAAGCCTTGGTAGAATTTCTCGTAATTCCTTTAATATCCAACTTCTTAGCAATCTCCAATACCACAGGTTTTCTCGCAGTCTCTAAAAATCCCGAGTCAGGCGTCTTCAAAAACTCGTCAATATCCATTGTTGCCGAATACAACACACACACCAATCAAACCAAAAAAAAAAATCAGGTATTCCCTTTCCAAATCAAAATGGCAATTACCAGCACTTAAACTCAAAATCGGAACATATCACGGCCGAGCCCCCACAAAATTATGTTACGTTACCGGCAACAATGAATATTAATCGAGACAGGTTTTATAACAACAACCAAACATTTATTAAACACATATAAGCGATAAGGAGAAAAAACAAAGGAAAACTTTGACTGGAGGTTAAACAGGTACGCAGCTGTTCATCAACTCCACTCGGCTCTGGTTTTTAAAGAGTTAAATGCGGAAACAGTTCTTAAAGCGATACAGTCAGATATAGTTCTTAAAGCGATAACTTCGAAAGTCCAACAGTTGTACGCATTCAATTGGGAGAGACTTCTCTGAAGAAGGATTTCTTCACCGACGCACCTTTACTGCCGGTTCTGTCCACAGGATTCCCGATGCCGAAAATAAACAGTTTAAATCAACTGACCTTAAATTGTTTAGAGAGAGAGAGCCTTTGTGTATGAACTCATTGCGCTATTGCAAGAGTTATCTCAATGCAGCTTCTCTTCAACGAAGACTCAATAAGGTCGATCCTTTATTAAACTGCCAAACGATGCCGACTTCTCTCGATCCTTCACTTCGACGAATTCTTCACTCCCTTCAAAACTGTCGGACTTGAGTAAATTGGCACTTCCAGCCACAAATTTCCAGTCCAAGTAATATGGAATCTCTCAACAGAACGTACAACCGTTTTAAAAATGAAACTGCGTCACAAAAACGAACACGCAACAGAAACAGAGGCACAACACATTCTACCTGGAAATCTACAAACTCAAAATCCTACTGCATCACCTGGGTCGACCCTTATATAGTCAAGGGGCACATGTCATCATGTGACCTCACATCGGCGGGAAAATCACATCAGGTGACCTCCAAAAGACCATTAAAGCATTCTCACAAAAAAAAACAGATCTCCTTCAGCATGTAATACTTCAAAGCATTCCAATAGATGTGACAGGCAAGTTTTTAATTTGAGGAAACCATGCTGTCTACAGCCTATTTTATCATGTGCCTCCAAGTACCCTGAAACGACATCCTTAACAATCGACTCCCACATCTTCCCAATCACTGATGTCAGACTAACTGGCCTATAATTTCCTCTCTTCTGCCTCTCTCTCTTCTTGAAGAGTGGAGTGACATTTACAATTTCAGTCTTCTGGAACCATTCAAAAATCTAGTGATTCTTGAAAGATCATTACTAATGCCTCCACAATCTCTTTAGCCACCTCTTTCAGAGCTCTGGGGTGTACATCATCTGGTCCAGATGACTTGCATATCTATCTTTAGACCTTTCAGTTTCCCAAGAACATTCTCTCTAGTAATAATAACTTCACATACTTCATGACCCCTGACACTTGGAACTTCCACCATACTGCTAGTATCTTCCACAGTACAGACTGATGCAAAATACTTATTCAGCTCGTCTGCCATTTTCTTGTCCTCTACTACTACCTCTCCAGCATAGTTTTCTAGCAGTCTGATATCCACTTTTGCCTCTCTTTTACACTTTATGTATCTGAAGGAACTTCTGGTATCCTCTTTAATATTATTGGCTAGTTTCCTTTCATATTCCATCTTTGCCTTCTTACTGTGATTTTTAGTTGCCTTTTGTAGGTATTTAAAAGCTTCCCAATCCCCCAACTACCCACTAATTTTTGCTCTACTGTATGCTTTTTCTTTGGCTTTTATGTTGGCTTTAACTTCCCTTGTCAACCATGGCTGTGTCATCTTGCTTTCTGAACGCTTCTTCCACTTTGGGATGTACTGTATATGTCCTGTGCCTTCCTAATTGCTTCCAGGCATTCCAGCCATTGCTGCTCTGCCGTCCTCCCTGCCAGTGTTCTTTTACAATCAGTTCTAGGCAACTTCTCTCTCATGCTTCTGTAATTTCCTTCACTCCATTGAAATACTGATACATCTGACCATAGCTTTTCTTTCTCAAATTTCAGCATGTATCAAATCATTATGATCACTTGCCCCTAAGGGTTCTTTTACCTTAAGCTTTCAAATCAATTCCAGTTCATTGCACAACACCCAATCCAGGATAGCTGATCCCCTCATGGGCATTCTAGAAATTCTCTCTCTTGGAATCTCACACCAACTTGATTTTCCCAATCTACCTGCATATTGAAATCTGCGACAATTATTGTAAAATTGCCCTTTTGGTATGCATTTTCTATCTCCCATTGTATCCTGTAGACCACATCCTTACTACTGTTTTGGTGTCTGTATATAACTCCTGTCAGTGTATTTTTACCCTTGCAGTTCTTCAGATCTATCCACAATGATTCAACACCACCTGACCCTATGTCACCTCTTTCTAATTATTCAATTTCATTTTTTAGCAACAGAGCAACGTTGCCCCCTCTGCCTTTCGAGACAATGTATATTCTTGGACATTAAGCTCCCAGCTAATATCTTCTTTCAGCCATGATTGAGTGATGCCTACAACGTCATATTTGCCAATATGTAAGAGAGCTACAAGTTCATCGACCTTATTCCATATACTGTGTGCATTCAAATATAGCGCCTTCACTCCTGAATTAACTTCATTGATTCTGTCCGCCTTTTAAGTTGCAACTCATCCTGTTGGCTGCAATTTTGCCCCACCATCAGATTCTCCTTGCTAGGAGTCTTATTACACATTGCCTCTGTTTGTAAACGAACTACGTCATCTTTAGCACTTTCACTCCAGTTCCCATCCCCCTGCCAAATTAATTTAAAACTACCCGAACAACTCTAGACATCCTACCCGTAAGGATATTGGACCCCCTTCATACAATTTTCCATGATTTTGTCCTCCAAATCTTCATTTTCATTGTAACATTCAAGATGATTGTCAATACCTTCAAATTCTTTGTAGCTCCTAACTGGTTGAAGCAGTGAAATCATTTCATTTTCACTCCCGGCTGTTTCTGGCATCTCCAAGCCTCAAGCCATGGTGAACAAAGCAGTTCTGAATTGTTTTACTGTTTATTTATCACCAACTCTCCATGACAAAAATCACTGATTTGAAAAAGCACACGCAACTGACACTATTAAAAACTTCGCTCTAAGCATGGCGTAGTGCCGAACAGTTACACAAGCGCAGGTGCCTGGCGCTAGTTGGAAACTGTTTGGCAACAGTCTCCTGCCTCAATTAAATGGCATAGTGTCCCAAATAAATGAAGGGAGTCCTGGCTATTTTCTTGATTAGTTTTTGTTATGAGCTGTCCCAAATATGCAGCTGGTCCCAATTAACCAATGACCCAATTAACCAGAATCCACTTTA
The DNA here is from genome assembly GCF_963921235.1 of Mobula hypostoma. Taxonomy (NCBI): domain Eukaryota; kingdom Metazoa; phylum Chordata; class Chondrichthyes; order Myliobatiformes; family Myliobatidae; genus Mobula; species Mobula hypostoma. The sequence goes on along the minus strand of NC_086099.1, from coordinate 68,666,145 downwards.
ATAGAAAATAAAGAATTGCAGGATTGTGTACCTTACATGAAATTAAATAAATGAACAATTATCCTTCATCATTCCTAACCTTTTTGCATCTATGAAAGTTTCCTTCAAAAATCTTACAAGCTGCTTATGTCTAGCTCTCTGTATATTTCTCTCTCTAATCACAAACTAAGACCATTAATTACAATGTGAGCAAGGCTATTTAATCAAAATAAGCTATCAAATTACTTTAACAATGGTCACTGTCTTAACATGCTGATCACTTTTCTTCTGAAACCTGGTTTGTAAGAAAGTCTTGCGTGTTCACACCAACTATATTAAAAGTCAAACTTCCTTTCAAGTTCAACTCAATAGATGAAAATTTCTTATATGATATCTGTATAACTTAGAGCACTCTCCAGATTGTACCTACAAAGGAAGCAATATCAGGTCTTGACAAAGATTTGCTCAGCAGCTAATTTGCAACACATTTTGAAGTTCAATTACATAGAATTCAATACCTCGTTGCATTGTAACAGAATTCTCACAACACTGCAAAATTATCACTAACCATCTTTGTCAGAATATAATCTCGTGACATGCAAAATAATTAAAGTTAATAATTATTTCTAAGTAACAAATATACTCTTCAAAGCTCTCTGAACCTGAATTGAAAACAATTTTTTAAAAATTAAATAACAGGTTGTCACAGCAAAATTCCTATGTAAAATAAATGAACATGAATTTTATGAAAGATTTACTCTGATCAGGAACAATTTTTAACTATTTCCACAGCTGAAGGAATAACAGGTTATTTTATCATGTTCTTTCAAATAAGATAGATCCAGTGGTGACATGATTCCCAAAGGCAACCAGTTGATTTTTGAAATGACACATCAAAAGCAGGTAAATTGGCTTACTACTGTCACATGTGATGAGGTACAGTGGAAATCTTCGTTTTACATGCCATCCACACCGATCATTTTGTTACAACACCGCATTAATGTAGTACAAGTGAAAACAACAACAGAATGCAGAATAAAGTGTTACAGTAATGTGCAAGGCCATAACAAGGTGGATTATGAGGTTATAAAGACCAGAGAGCTATAGACACCACCATGAAATGTGGCAAAGCTTTAAGTATTGACAGCATCTGTATTATTCTATAGCTAAATGGCAATTTCATCATTAAAAAGGCAACATAAGCCACCTTTCAATTAAATGTATGCTTGATCTTTTTAGAGGGCATTCCTCCCCTATCACAAAGGCCTTTATAACATTTCTTGGACTTGAATAGCCTTGTTGTCTCGTGCCCAAGTGACCATTTTATATGTCAGTGGCTGACAGATTGAGAAATCACAAGGAAA